>NC_083686.1:7500530-7803560 GCF_033118175.1 Dama dama | reverse complement strand
CAGCCCATGGGGTTACAAAGAGTTGGATATGACTGAGTGACTGAACTAAGGCAGTGTCTCAGGTTCCTCTAGTGAAGATAATATTTTTTTATTCTGTTAGAAGTCTAGTTCATTAGTTCCTTAAGGACTGGGACTTTAACAGGACTGACTATTCCAAAGGGAAACATTAAGCTGCCTACTGGCTTCCTTTTCAGTCATGGTTTCTCTCTCTTCCCAGGGCAGGAATACTAAAAACATAGCCTTGCTTCGTGTACCAATCTACTGACAGCTATCTGTTGCTGGTTAGTCATTCAGTCATGTCCAATTACAATGATGTAATTCTGAATGTGTATGCTTTCTCTATTTCTTAGCTTTATTTCTTTTTGAGGTCCGTTTAGAGCCATGTGCTTCTAAGTTCAAACCCAGTGAGTGGGAAATGGTGAGACTTCTCAGGTTGTTTCTGTGAAGAACCTGATATTAATTCTCTTTGGGTGATGTATATCATGTTCTACTAGCATTCTACCAGCATATCAGCCTATGTCTCATCTGCAGTCTTTACCTTCCTCCAAAGTGCTCAGTCACTGAGTCGTGTTCAAGTCTTTGCAACTCCATGGACTGTAACCCACCAAGCTCTTCTGTCCATGGGATTTCCCAGGCAAGAATACTGGAGTGAGTTGCCATTTCCTTCTCCAGGGGATCTTCCCTACCTAGAGATCAAACTCACATCTCCTGTATCTCCTGCATTGCAGGCATATTCTTTACCGCTGAGTCACTGGGGAAGCCCTGTTCAGTATAGGCTAGAAAACATAATTCTTAATTTCCTGCATATGTTGGATATGCAAAACTGGCAGTTGGCATCCATTCTCCACTCCTTCTATTAAGTCATTTTTTTTTTTTAATTCCATAGACTGAAAAGTAAAGTCTGCATTTCCAAGATTCCATCACATCTAGGATTCTAAAAGCAAATTGATGCTTTTCCAATCACAGGCACACACTCAACATTTGGAAGACAGGAGTAAGTTGAAGCCTTTTATTGTGCTGCTCTAGGTTTTCTGGAGACATTTTTCTCCCTCTGTGGTTTCACCATCTTGCTCTAGAGTTAGCAAGAAAAACTTGCAAGGCGTAATAGCCAGACTCCACAATCTGATGCTCATGACCAACCTGCCGGATATAAGAAGGCGATTGTAATGGTGATCATGGTGATGACTGACTGGGGTTTTCTGACCCCTGCTTTGTGACTGGGGTGATCCGTTCTTCAACTTATGTTTCCAATAAATGCATTTGGTCCTACATGGGCCAAAATACTATTTGTATAGATAAAGGTAAAAACAAATGAATAAACAACAGCAGCAAAAACTGTACAGAGGGCTGGCAGAACTTCTTATGCATGCATCCTAAGTCCCTTCCATTGTGTTTGACTTTTTGCAACCCTGTAAGTTGTAGTCTGCCAGGCTCCTCTGTTCATGGGTTCTCCAGGCAAGAATACTGGAGTGGGTTGCCATGCCCTCCTCCATGGTAGCTTTCCCACCCAAGGATTGAACCTGTGTCCCTTTAGGTCTCCTGTGTTGGCATTGGCAGGTGGGTTCTTTACCACTAATGCCACTTGGAAAGCCCAGATATAGCATAACAATTAAATATAGAGGGTTAATAACACAGATTCAAGTTCAAATCCCAAGTCCATCATTAACTTGCATGACATGTGGTCAAGTTATGAAAAATTTGTCAATTTTTTGTTTCCTAAGGATTGTATAAAGCAATGCATCTGATATATCACTCTCTTCAACAACGGAAAGAAATCTCATTTTTATCCTCTTGCCGAGTTGCTTCAATGCTTCTACCTACTCACCTGTGGCCATGTAACACCAGGTGCAGTCCTGAACTGCAGGGCAGGGCTTTTCTTTGCTATTCTGGCTTTCCACCTCACGCTGGTTGCTTCCTTTATTCTTTAGTCCCACTTTGCTTTCTCAGGTCTGGAGACTCATTTGGACAGCAATTTTCCTCCAAACATGTCATGAAATTGAAAATGCCTTTCTTTTAAGTGACATTTTCAGGAATATGATTACCAGGAGGTGTTTAGCCCATAATTTGGACACTCCTATAATTTGGAACAGTTGCTTGCCCTTCAGGGAATGGTGAACTATTTTCAGAACAGGCTATTTTCAGAGGGAGAAACCTGCTTATTCCCACAATTTAAGAGCACTCTGACTTGCTATTTTTGAGAATAATTCATTCCTGATCAGTTCATCTCCTACTCTTAGCTTTGGGTGAAGCTATCACATTTGGTTGTTTTTATCCACTCGGAAATTTCTAGCTTTTTCAATTTATTTGAACCTATTTAAACAACAGTAAAAAGGAAAACTCCTCTGTATAAATTTAATTCCAATTACCCTGTCTCCTTTGCCATCTTCTGGTTATAATTTAAAGTTTTTTTTTTTTTTTTTTTAATGATGGCATGTTTAAAAGGTGATAATTCACTTGACAGCTGGAGAAACTAGGATCATTAAAGCTAGAAATAGTTATTTTTAATGCAGTCTAGCTATTCTCTGTGTTTGCAGAACACTAACAATGTTCTTTGACATTTTTCAGCATCCCTTCCTTACTGTATACTGAGGGATCAATGCATTTATTCCTTTATTCAATAAACAGTTACTGAGCATCTGCTATCAACCAAGCCCCATGTTAAGCCTTAGGGACAAAAATATGAACAAGACATGGCCTCAGCTTTCTTCTCTCTTCTCACAACCAGGTTAGATGCAAGAAACAGAGAGAAAAGAATAAAAGGAAGAAAAAGAGTTATACAATTATAAAAATAAAAAGTTGTACAGTTATAAGCAGAAGAACAGGAATGGGATGATGAAAGAATAAGAAAAGAATTAAATGGGTTTGGGAAGCCTGAACAGAAAAATAATTGAGAAGAAATAGAGGAGAAAAAATATGTAAAAGAAGTGGTTGTAGAAAGGAGATTTAAAAATAAGGATATGTAGTAGCACTGAAATTTATATAGTACTATTATCATATGCATGCATGTAATTTTCTGTATTTTCTATAACTCAAGCAGCTTGTAATAAGCCCTCTGGTTCCACTGATGTCAGCAAAAAATTTTAATCTTAACGTTTTAATGTTATCTGTCTCTTCCAGTTTAAATCATAGACTCTTTTCAGGTTAATTTTGTCCATTCATGACATTTTCCTACTTTTCTTCTCTTTCCCTTCTTTCAGAGTGTTTATCTGGGCCCAGTAGGAAGTTTTCATGGCAACGCAGATGCAGATCTCTAATCTTTATATTTATTTCCAGGCATCTGCTGGTTTTGCTGGTGGTTTAAGTGTCCTCTTATGGCCTAGTGACTTCCCCCAGCCTGAAACTCTCTGTCATGGACAGATTAATGGCCCTCAAAGATGTTCACCTCCTTAGCCCCAGAATCTGTGACTGTTACCTCACATGGCAAAAAAAATATGATTGCAAACAGAACTCAGGCCGCTGAATAGTTGGGCTTGTTATTGTTCATTCACTAAGTTGTGTTCAACTCTTTGAGACCCAATGGACTGCAGCATACCAGGCTTCCCTGTCCTTCACTATCTCCCTGAATTTTCTCAAACTCTTGTCCATTAAATCAGTGATGCCATCCAACCTTCTCATCCTCTATCACCCCCTTCTCCTCTTACCCTCAATCTTTCCCAGCATCAGGGTCTTTTTCAATGAGTCAGTTCTTTGCATCAGATGCCAACAAAGTACTGGAGCTATATGAATATTCAAGGTTGATTTCCTTTAGGATTTACAGGTAAAAAGTTGAGCTTGACATGGGAAGATTATCTTAAGTTAGTTGAGGTGGAGAGGGCAGGATCCCCTTCTTTCAGATTCCTTTTCAAAGGAATCCGTGAGTTTAAAAGAGTTGGACACGACTTAGTGACTAAATAGCAACAGCAAGGATTAGGAGATAAAATAGGGAGAACAAAGAGAAGCAAAGAGAAGCCCAAAAGTAAAGGAAATGAAGGATAAAAGGGAGGGAAAATTACATTTAGGATTATTTGGAAAAAATGAAGCACAATGATTTTCTAAACTTTCTTTGTAGAACACCAGAGAGAATTGCACAAAATCATTCTTCTACCCTCTTCTCCACCTGCAGTTCAACTGAAGTAATTTCATTAAACTTTTCACTGAGCATGCACACGTACACACGTGCACAACACTCAGGCATTCTTTCTCTCTCCCGCCCTCCCTGTATCCATCTCTCTGTTTCTCTCTCTCTTTCTCTCTCTGCACTGCCCAGTCCTGCTCCTGAATGAATGCACTCTAACATATTCTCATACATGTGAACTTACTCTCAAACCCTCTGTTACCTGCTACCCTTTTCCTTTCTTTGTCTTGGTGCAATACATAAAGAACTGTGCACATTTCTCTTCTTGCCTCTCTTCTGAAAGCTTGTCTCTCCACTTCCTTTTCCCTTTTTTTTTTTTTTTTTTGGTGTTTCCTTCTCTTCCAGTCTTCTCTTCATGACAGACTCGCTGTGACTGTGCCTCACATGTGATCACAGTGTGTTGTACAGGTGAATGATAGGAGGCAGATATTTTCAGAATTGCAGCTATGGCATCTGGAATTTATCCTGGGAGATTTTATAAATGGAACTTTAACAGAGGAGGAAACTGATCAAATGTGAACCATATAAAGATCATTTTGTCAGTTGGCAGTGTCCTGAACTACAGAGGCGATGTTATGGGAGTCAGGGGGATCGGGCATGAGACAGGAATCCTGAGGCCCTATCTCAGGTCTAGATGGGAGCTGTAGAGGTGAGGTTCATTTGTAGACTGAGCTAAGGGATGAAGTAGAGCAGGCATCTCTGCTCCACTGTGATAAAGTCAGGCAAAACAAGTGTGTGAGCCTGACACTGTGGAAGCATGAGAAACTCTCTGATTATTAAGTGTCCTGGGACTTGAGTATGCTGCTTCCTAGGATAATGGCCTGCGAGACTGAAGATTAGGTGCGTATATTTGATAAACCTGTAAATGGAAGAGAACAATGATGGACTGTGAACTCAGATTTCCAAACTAGGTGTTTTTTTTTTTCCTTACATTTGACCAAGACTACTTATTATTCTGAAGATGGAAGGCATCCCATCAATGTGTTGAGGAAAATGTTCTCCTTGAGAATTCTGGAATGTCCTTAGATGCATTTTCTCAAGATCAGCTGCATACACACCGTAACCTTGTGAAGTAGAAGAGCTTGAATACAGGAAAAGTGAAAGTCACATTATTTAAGGATCATGGAGACAATGGTTGGCATGAAAATTCTCGTCAAGTTAACAGGTGACCTCACCTTTTAACTTCAGATACTGGATCACAGAGATGTTTTAGTAAGAAGACAGGAAACAGATAGTATGACTCCTGAATAATAAAGTATTATAGAAGCTGCTCTTCAGCATTCCGCCTGAATACAACTTCAGTCTGCATGCAATAAGAATGGACGTTAGTGTCACACTCACTATCCAGGATAAGAATATTGAGAGCGATTTAGATCAGGAGATTTCTATATCCCAAACCTTCCTTTTGCACCGGTGTGTGTAGCAACCACGAGGGATACAGAAAAAACGACAGATGCTTATGTTTGTGTAATAAAGTTAACAAGCTATTGATGTTGTTTAGTCATTAATAGTCATGTCCAACTCTTTTGCGACCCCATGGTCTGTAGCCCTCCAGACTCCTCTGTCCATGGAATTTTCCAGGCAAGAATATTGAAATGGGTTGTTATTTCTTTCTCCAGAGGATCTTCCCAACCCAGGGATCAAACCTACTTCTGCATTGGCAGGCATGTTCTTTACCATTGAGCCACATGGGAAGCCCAAAGTTAATGGCTGTACTTCAAAGAGAGACACCTGTGAAGTGGTAGAAAGGGACAGGAAGAGCTCTAATTATTGCATGACTTAGAATCTAAGATAAAGAAGAGGTCTCAGACAAAATAGCTACTCCTGAGACTCTTGGCTGATGTCTCCAATGCCTGGATGAGGAGAGGTTGGTAGTATGTGTCACACATGTGCAGTATTAACATATTCAAAGACCTTGATGCTGGAAAGATTGAAGGCAGGAGGAGAAGGAGACAACAGAGGATGAGATGGTTGGATAGCATCACTGACTCAATGGACATGAGTTTGAGCAAACTCCGGGAGTTGGTGATGGACAGGGAAGCCTGGCATACTGCAGTCCACGGGGTCGCAGAGTCAAATACGACTGAGCGACTGAACTGATGATGAGACATGTAAATTTAAGGGAACTTTTATTTTCATACTTGCACAGCATTAATATTGTTTTAAATATATTCGGTTTTAAGTGGAATGCCATGACTTGCACGTTAACAGTAGAGGGCTGTAGCCTGACTGCTCTGGCAGGAGCCCTGTGTGTATGTTTCTTCCCAAGTCCATGCTAGGTGAAGTTAGCTTGGTGGTTTGAAGTTGGTCATAGTGGAAGTATTTCACCATTAAAAAAAAATTCTTCTGAAGAAACATTAATTTTGAGAAAAGAAACATGAAGACTAAGTTTGGAAGTGCAATGATTCAGATTTAGGAGTAACAAAGTGATTTGATGCTGCTCAGAACCTTGTGAGCTAAGAAGATGCAGGGAACAAGTTCCCTTGTTTTCTAGGTCTTTAGGTGAGCTCTCTGAGAACCACACCCAGAGACTAATCGCTGACTTGCAGCCATTCACAGACACACGGCTCGATAGATGTACATTCTTACTCTTCTGGTGTCTCAGTGAAGAATATCTCTGTATGTCACAGTGGCTCTGCTAAACCAGTAAAGACAATGGTTTGCCAAGTGCATCCCCCAAAGTGTTGTTGATGATGGGACTTCTGGGGGTAAGGAGGAAAAGAGTAGATATATCAGTCCGACACAGCACTGGAACACTTGAGATCTCATTCAACCTTCTTTTTTATACAATGGAGGAAAATGGGGATCAAAACAATAATTTCACCTGGAAATATTTCCTAAGTCCAAATTCCTGGAGCTTTTTTTCTTTTTTCAATTATAATACTGTTCTTTACACCTGAAACAAGGTGCAGTGAAGTCATTTGGCCAGTAGTTAATAATGGCTTTTTGAGTCCTCACACTAATGTGGGTCTGAGCACCATGTCCTAGTTGGGGGACACTGCAGAAATTTTATGACCTAGCAGAGTGTCAGTCTTCACACTTACAAAGTAAAATGGGCAACAATAGGATCTATGTAATAGTGATGCTGTGAGGAATTATAGACATCAATAGGCAGAATACTTAGTATCATCTAGGGCATATGAAGAAAACGTAGTGTATGCTAATTATTATTTTTGTTGCTTTGCTATGTTGATAATGATGATGGCGATAATGATGATGCTACTTTAACTTAATCTTTGGATAATGATGTTTCAGCAGTTAATATATTTTGGCAATTGTCAAGGATTAAAAAAAACATATCTCATAAATAAAATTTATAATATCACAGGAGATCATGTGTTTTCAATTTATTTCAACTGATGTTTGACATTCTTGACACTGAACCATTAGCTTCTCCCCAAAGAAGTACTACAAATTGATGAATAGTTTATGATTTTTAACCAGGTCTTCTCTGTCATTGGATCCAGGTGAAGTTTTATGGGATGGGATGGCATAGAGGGCTGCAATAAAATCTAACAAGTGTCATTTGATAATTAAACAGATGAATCACTCTGACCACCAGAGCAGTTGACCACTGTGACGACAGAACATTAAGACTTTGCAATTCATGATTTAAAGTCAGCAGGGTCATAAAAATCAGTGTCTGTGAATGTCCCAAAGAAGACTCACTTAGCTCTGAGTACGGACTGCCCCCACAGTTCTGGAGGACAGTCGTCCGTCACCTGCCAATCCTGTGCTGCAGGAAGCAGCCACCGGAGAGGAGAGGCAAAGCTCCAACGATTCCAAAGAAACCATCTGAGTGACAAACGTCTTGTGATGTCCCATGCCAGCCCCATGGTCTGCTATTTACTGCCCACCGACCTGCCTCCTTGTGGCCACGTTTGGCCACTTCCAAGCCATTCTCTACATAGCAGCCAGAGGGGTCTTTCAAAAATCTGACTGGGTCTCGTTATTCATTTGTTTGAAGCAGTGTGATGAACTTCCGCTGTGCTTTAAAGTAAATCCAAATCCTTTAAGCTGGCTTTCAAGACCCAGCACGACCCATCTCTGGTCCTCTCTCTGTCCTCTTCTCAGACCTCCCCACCCTTATCTCTGCCCTCCAGATATCGATCATTCTTTCAGAGCTTCAGACGCAACTCTCCTTCTACCTTCAGAAACTTGCAGCCTTTGTTCTCACCGCTCCCTAGTCCTGGAATGCTCTGCTCTGTCTCTTTGTGTGACTGTCTCCTGCTCATCCTTCAGATCTCAGCTTAAATGTCATCGCCTCTAGCGAGCCTTAGTCGACAGTCCTCCTGGGTATCCTTCTTCCCTGCTTCATTGCTTGCCTCACAGCACTCCCATTTTAAAGAAAGACTTTTAAATTATCTCTGTGGTTGTTACATGCTTATGAAAAAGGGACTCAGTCTGCTTTGCTTGCCAGACTACACCCCAAGTATTTCAATCCCCAGTATCTCTTCGGTAATTGACAAATTAATAAGTATTAGCCCTATTGCTATGTTAACATGTGTTGAACATTTTCAGTGGGCCAGGCTCTAAGCTAAGCACTGTGTATGGATGCTCTCATTTATTCTTCAACCAAGCCTATTTATGGGTCCATGCCCAGTCATGTCTGACTCTTTTGCAACCCCATAGAGGGCAGCTTGCCAGGCTCTTTGATCCATGGGATTCTCCAGGCAAGAATACTGGAGTGGGTTGCCATTTCCTCCTCCAGGGGATTTTCCCAAGCCAGAGATTGAACCCGCATCTCCTGCATTGCAGGCAGATTCTTTGCTGCTTGAGCTGTCAGGGAAACCCACACCAAGCCTATGATGACTGCTAATATCATACCTGGTTTTGATGAGGAGTCAGAGGCAAAGAGTATTTGCCTGTTGAATCTGAGGCCACAGAGCTATTGCTAGCCCAGAAGGATTCAAACTCAGGTAGAGTTCAGAATTTTAAGCTTTACCTTGGTATTGAACCAGTGAATGCAAGGATCTTGGCCACATCTGATTGGCTGACTCCCGTGGGGCTGTCGAAATTTTGCTCAAGCATCACTTACTCAGTGAGACTCTTATATTCAGTTTGAAATGATGTCACCCTGAATTCATTACAAGCAACATTTGTCACACTATTTTAATATTGAATACCTGTCTCCTCACAAATCTAGAATTCCTCCTTGGGGAAGACCCCCTGTTTTATTATCTTTTCCCTCTATTCCTCCTGAAAAGTGAAAGTGAAGTCACTCAGTCGTGTCCAACTGTTTCCGACCCCAGGGACTGAAGCCTGCTATGCTCCTCCATCCATGGGAATCTCCAGGCAAGACTACTGGAGTGGGTTGCCATTCCCTTCTCCAGGGGGTCTTCCCAACACAGGGATCAAACCTGGGTCTCCCACACTGCAGGCAGACTCTTTACTGTTTGAGCAAACAGGGCTCCTTCTAATCCTCCTAAGAATACAATAAAAATATTGAGCATACATTCTACCTCAACTTTATTTTAGAAACTGGGAATATGATAATAAACAAGATGGGTAAGTCCCCTAACTTATGTCACTTATAATTCATGGCAAAGGGAGGCAGGCGCTAGTCTTGAAAATCATTTAGCAAATAAAATAATTTTTAGTAGTAGTAATATTTATGAAATGAAAAATACAGGAAAATGGAGACAGGAGACTCTTGGGAGTGGGTACTACCATAGACAGGGTGGTAAGAGATGGTTTCTCTGAGAATGTGACCTTTGAGTCAAGATGCAAGGATGATCTTGGCAGGAAGTTTATCTCACAAGAGGATACAACTCATGTCCCAGGCGTAAGGCACAGTGAAGCAGTGAAGCAAGCTGTTAGCTTTCAGTCATGCCCAACTCTTTGCAACCCCATGGACAGTAGCCCACCAGGCTTCTCTGTCCATGGGATTCTTCAGGCAAGAATACTGGAGTGGGTTGCCCTTCCCTCCACCAGGGGACCTTCCCAACCCAGTGATCAAACTTGGGTCTCTTTTATCACAGGGGAAGATTCTTTACTGTCTAAGCCAATAGGGAAGCCAGTATAGAAGTCCAAAGCTGAAATGGAGTTAGGCATGTGCAAGAGCCGAACAGAGGTATCTCCCACCCAGGTTATGAGATGTTCTGAACCTGTCGCTTGTCCCCAGGTACAGTGGTTAATTGTGTACGTCAACTTTACTGGGACACAGGATACTCAAACATCTGATTAAATGTTATATCCAAGTATGTGTGTGAGGAACTTTCCAGAAGAGATTAGCACTTAACTAGGTGGAGTGAGCGCAGCAGATGACCTCCCCAGTGTGGATGGACACCACCTGATCCATCATAGACCTGAACAGAACAAACAGGTGAGGAAGACTGAATTTGCTCTGGAACCTCAATCTTCTCCTGCCCTTGATGCTCCTAGTTCTCTGGACTATAGACCCGAGTTGAGTTCTACACCATCATGTCTCTGGCTTTCAGGCCTTTGAATGGCACCCCCAGGCTTCTGGGTCTCCAGCTTGCTGCTGGCAGATTGTAAAACTTCTCAGTCTTCATAATAGTGTGAGCCAATCCTGAATGTGAAAACTCTTCCTATTGGTTCTATTTCTCTGTGCATGCTAAGTCACTTCAGTCATGTCCAACTGGATGACTACCAATCCCATGGATGGTAGCCCGCCAGGCTTCTCTGTCGGTGGGATTCTCTAGGCAAGAATACTGGAGTGGGTACTGAAGTACTTTTCCTCCTCCAGGGCATCTTCCTGGCTCAGGGATCAAACCTATGTCGCTTATGTCTTCTGCATTAGTAGGCAGGTTCTTTACCACTAGCAGCGCCTGGCTTCAGAGAATTCCAGTTCCTACAAGGCTTCAGCTGCAGCTTGCTTCCCAGGCTCTGCAATGCCTCCTGTGGTCCTCAAAGCCTCAAAGCCCTGTGGTTGTTAACTACTGCCAACACACCTACTTTCTTTACACCACCAGTTGTGGGGTCTCCCCATTTGAGGTCTCCTCTGAGCCAGCTGAGACACAATTGTATCAGCTCCAGCAGCTAGTTGGGCCCACAGAGACTTGGGTTTTTTCATTAGGTGTCCAAGCCATCTGGATTCCATTGTTCACAAGCTAACAGAAGTTAACTTCAGGGAAGACTGTGGCCAATTTGAGACAAGGGATAGGAGGGGAAAAGCTGATAAGTCTTTTATCCTTCCTTCCCTGACAAACTCTAAAACAAGTTGTGTTTCCCCTATGGTCTCCATAAACTGTCCAAGAGCCTGGGCAAGAAGAAGGATTTCTTGTGGCTCCATGGCCAACTTGGTCACAGACCACCTTGAGTTGACGTCCTTCTTTCTCTGCTTCATGTCCCACTTCACTCTTGCCTCCCAGAGATGGCACACTCAAATGAAATATCACTGCATGAGGTTTGACCTGACTCTTTTCTAAGGACTGGAACTATGACAGAAAATCAGCCTGGGGGGAGCATAGCAAAAGAAAGGACAAGAAGCAGGGTATGAAGCTGAAAGATGGATAACTTTGAAGTTCTATAGGGTCTGGCAGGCCAGGAAAAGGATTTAGATCTTATTTCAATCCATGGAAAGGAGATAGCATGATCCCATTTAAATATTTTTAAAAGGTTATTTTGTCTACACTGTGGGTAATGGGCTCTCATGAACAGACTTCATGCTATGCATTAGGTCCTCAATACATGTTTAATGATTGATGCGTGAATGTATATATTCTCTAATGGGTTTTATTCTCCTAGTTAGCTACTCTGGGTTAAATCATTTATCTCATGCATGGGTTCACCCACTAAAGAATTTGTGATATTCAGGCAACATAGACAAGTTTTTAGTTCACTAGGAATTCTTCCTTTCATTTCATAAACTTCCTTCTCTCTTATCCCACTCCCCTCATCCACCACCCCCCCACCTTGGGTACCATTTTTTTGTTATTTGTTTGTTTGTTTTTTTAATTGAGCATAAGTTAAGAGTCTACATGCTTAACTTAAATTTAAATTAAGAGATGATTTAGTAAGACTTTGCATTTTTGAAATTGTTCTGTAGCTGAATAGAAAAACAGGAATGTTCTTTTTGTCAAGTAATTAAGCTGAATATTTTGTAGGGTAGTCTCCTGCATTATCTCTGCTCACATACACTGTGAAGTAGAATTGTGGCCCCTTATAATGGGAGAGCTAAGAATTTAAGCCTTTCCATATAAACCTTCAGGCCTTTCTTTTTTCCATTGAAGATAATTGTGCATGCTGGAAATTGCCAACCTCTAGGAAGAATATTATTAATCTTCTATGACAGTCAGAGTTCAGCTTTGGTTGGTGGAGGCTGGTGAAGTGTGGCCAGCAAGTAGAAAGCAGGGCACCAATTGTCCCTTCCTTACAGAGGATGCAGCATTCTTCATATTCTTGGTAAAGCCTTTTATCAATATTCAGAGCTAAAACAAAAAGAATGAACAATTTCTTACATTTTATACTATGTTCCTTAGCCATAAAGTTCTGCATAATTTTAATATATTCCACTCTATCTTTCCTTACACCTGTCTAAACTCCCTCTCTATTTCTTCCCCAATATTGAGAGATGAGGCTGGCTGGACAGAAATTGGCTCAGCATTAGAGACTACAATGCCTGCTAGCATGGTCCTTAAACCCAAGATAATCCAAGCCAACTCTGACTGGGAGCCAAATCAGGAGCTGAAGAGAGGGCAAATCCCAAGACCAAAGGCTTAAAAAGAGGAATGTAAATACAAGAAAGATTTGAAACAAAAGCTGGGGATTAAATGAATCCAAATAAGAGCATGCAGAGACTACAAGGAGCAAGTTGGCATGATTAAACCAGACGTCTCTGAGGCACCCAGGTCTTGCCTGAATCAGTCACTGGGCTCATGGTGTGTGCATTTGTTGGGCCTCATTCAACTGAAGATTCAGGATGCAGAAAGGACTCCTCCAATTACTCTTGCAGTCTATATTCTAGCTGATGCCTCAAAATACTCTCATGGGGACACTGCTCCTGTCGCTCTGTCTTCCCTCCTGAAAACTCTCTCCTCACAGCATAAGAAGCATTCTTCCTCTCAGTCTAGTCCTGGTATATTACCATTGATATGGATTTCCCAATAAATGTGTGTTGATTTGAATAATATAGAATGAAATAGAGCTATATACAATTTTATTTATGTATAATACATACACATGTGTTTACATCCTATTCCTGTACCACAATTCAAATTGATTAAGTTAAATACATTTTCTTTCCCCTAAATCTTCATCTCTGTTTTACAGTCTGCTTTCTGACCTCACTTGGAGTGATTACATCACTGCCACTTAACCAAAATATGCTAATCAAAACTGAAAGAGGACTTCTATTTTCAAGGTTTGTAAAATTAAATTATATATATATATTCACAATTCTCTGCAATTAAATAGCTATATGATTAGTGGAATTACAGAAAACAGACTTCAATAAAATAGATATTTGCGTGAACAAGACCGAAATTCAACTCAACACGTAAATGTAAATCTTTGTAGAGTCAACTGCGTTTCTCAGTCTGACACTTCCCTTACAGGGATCCTTCAAACTTTCATTCATCTTGAAAATCAGCGTGGAAGCATGGACTTCTTTAAGACCTGAGTTTAGGTCTTAACTAGATGGCTTACTACCTATGGAATATTTCTTCTTTCCCATATGGATTTTAAAGTACTAATTGAACATGGTTTTATGTTCAAGATCTCAGGGACTTTGCATTGAATGATTGTATAAGTTGAACTTTGTCCAGGAAAATAGAAATGACTGTAGGTATTTCAGGCAAGAAGTATTTAATACCAAGAGTTAGAGTTAGGTTAACTTTGATTGTGTCTTTCTTTTCCTTTGTTCAGACTAGTTTCAGGGAATTTGGGGAGGTGGGTTTGAGCACGTACACTCAGGGTATATAAGGTTTTCACAAAAACTGGTCAGGGTCCTTGGCTGAGAGGAGACTCTGCCTTGGGCCCGCCAGTGTAATAAACTGCACTCCACCATCTGCATGGTCCTTCTGAGTGAGTTTGTTTCCGGGAACGCGTGGCTACAACACTGCAAGAGGCCACACAGCTGCATACTCACTGTCGGCTGATGGCATTCTGGGACTATGCCCAAGCAACCAGGCCTATTGCTATAGAAACCGCCATGTATAAGCCTGTAGTCATTGGTCTTCCCCAAAGAGAAAACGTGTGCCTCCCTTCTATCTTATAAAATGTCCTTGCCTTACCATTAGCAGTGCCAAAACAGAACCAGGATGGCAAAACAGCCTGAGAAGGGGAGCTTCCAGTCTTCTAGCCCTGCTGGTGCAAGAGAAAGTGTAGAGACGGCCACTAGTGGCTCGGAGTTGTTAGTAGCACCACTATGGCACCATAATGGAGACAAAGTCATTGGTTTCATTGAGAATAACATAGAACCTAATGAACGATCCAGGGAATTAAGCAGATCATGAAATGCAGAGCTACGCTTAACTAAATTCTCATACTCTCACTATCAAGATATCTGCCATGACAGCTTGCAGACTTTTTATGCGAATTTCACCATTTGATATAAAACAACAAGCAAAACCTGCATGTTTGTTCTGGTGAAAGCATTTAAGTTATATGGAAATCCTGGCAACAGAATGTGGATCACATTTCCATAATACCTCAAGTGTTCTAAGAATATAATTTAGTGCCCATGTTATTTAAGCACGAAATGAATTATTGCTACCATCTTTCCAATACTTAGTGAAAATATTTTCTAAGATGCTGGAAGAGGAAAAAGCACAAAGAAATACCCAATGCCAAAGCTTTAAAAGAGATTATGGATCATCCAGACAAAATGATTGTTGTAAATAAACATGACTGTGACATAGGCAGAGGTACCATATTAAGGATGCAATTGTAAGTTCAATATCTTGTTGTTAGCTATATAACTATAAGGAAAGGAAAAAAAATAGAAGCTTATATTTAGCTTTCTTCATTATTCATTGCTTGATCTATGACTTCAGATGTTAATTCATAGACATCTTCTTGGATCACAAACTCCAAGAAAAAATGATGTCAGCTCCTCAAATTTGGATATGAGACAATCAGAGGCATCTACCATTTTTCTCAATATTTTACTAACTCCCTCCCCTCTCTTTTGTGTTTTTTTACCATCATCTTACAACCACAGTGACTACAGCGTCTATCTACTATTTCTCATCACCAAACCTCACTCAGGCAACTCTTGAATGGATAGATAACAATGTTTTAACTGTGTTTTTATTGGTTTTATTTTTCTAAGCTCCACTTTCATTCATCATACATTTTATCCTTTTAAAATAACGTGTATTTACTTGGCCACATCGAGTCTTAGTTGCAGCTTTTGGGGTCATTATTTCTTCATGAGAGATCTTTCACTGAGGCCTGGGGACTCTCTAGTTGAAGTGTACGCTTAGTTGCTCTGCGGCACATGAGGTCTTAGTTCTCTGACCGGGATTGAGCTTGTGTCCTCTGCATTGCAAGGTGGATTTTTAACCACTGGACCACCAGAAAATTACCATCATACATTTTAACCTAGTTTCAGTTCAGTTTAGTTCAGTCGCTCAGTCGTGTCTGACTCTCTGCGACCCCATGAACCGCAGCATGCCAGGCCTCCCTGTCCATCACCAACTCCCGGAGTTTGCCCAAACTCATATCCATCAAGTCGGTGATGCCATCCAACCATCTCATCCTCTGTCATCCCCTTCTCCTCCTGCCTTCAGTCTTTCCCAGCATCAGGATCTTTTCAAATGAGTCACTTCTCATCAGGTGGCCAGAGTATTGGAGTTTCAGCTTCAGCATCAGTCCTTCCAATGAACACTCAGGACTGATTTTTAGGATGGACTGGTTGGATCTCCTTGCAGTCCAAGGGACTCTCAAGAGTCTTTTCCAACACCACAGTTCAAAAGTGTCGATTCTTCTGTGCTCAGCTTTCTTTATAGTTCAACTCTCACATCCATACATGACTATTGGAAAAGCCATAGCTTATGGTTTATTTTTATTATAGTATGCATTGGTTGCAATGGAGGAGGAAAAGGTAATGTGTACCTGATTCACTAAATATTAGTATACACCACAGCAGTGATAGTAATGAGAGGGTAACAGGCAGGAAGGCCAGGGGTCTCCAAAGAAAGGAAATAAGCTTCAAGTGTCAGATACTTTTTTTATCTCTCCCTTAAGTGGCAGGAAGAAATAAACCTCTATGGAAATGTTTTTCTTAAGCTATGTTAATGAAAGTATGTATTTGCTTTGGAATTTGCCTTCTTTCAAAATGGTTCCACCTAAGACTAACTTTTTTTCTTTTCTCAAACCTTGGGCTGATAGTAGCTCAACAAACCAGTATTCATATCAGTTGTTCTATGGCTAGGGGATGACACACCTCATGCCATCCTATCTCAAAAATGCATATTGTGGGACAGCCTCAGCCTTGAGGTCTCTCTAATCTGATTAATAGCCTTCTAACAGACATAAGGTAGCTTGCTAAAACTAGCAAAAAAGGGGGCATTCTCCATCCCCCTTCTGATGTCTGTGTCAGAAACTTTCCCTGTCCCCTTTCACTTTAATAAAACTCTGCTATACAAAAGTTCTTGAGTGATCAAGCCTGGTCCCTGGTCCTCAGTTAAATCTTCTTCAGAGATCACGAATCTGACATGGTTCACTGAAAGCTCTCAGTAAGTGATGGTCTGGATGCCAACAGTGTTTCCCATAAGTTGGGAAGACATGATTTTTCTCTTAATTCAAAGAAAACAAAGCTTTCCCAAAATATATCATCCAACAAAATTTTAGGAACAAATTAAATTCAAATGATGAGGAATACTTTTTATAACAAAATGCTTACTAGCCATTTAGATGTGGAAGCACACAGTGTTGAAGAGAGGAACCAAACTATTTGAACTAAGACTTGAGTGATAATTGAGGTTAGATATGCGAAAGAGTGAGGGGGCTTGGCTTGGGGGCAGTAAAGAAGAAGTCTTCTAGGTAGCAGAAAGAACAGGTGCAAAGACGATAAACAAGAGGGAGTGTTTTCTGTCTAATGTCCTGAAATGGGGTAAGTATAACGAGGATGTAAAATAGGAGTGGAAAAGGAGAAAGTCTACGGAAGTAAGCAGATCAAAGGTATCTTACAAGGCATGCCAGAAATTTGGACTTTATCGGGCAAGGGAATTATCTGAAGGATACAAGTAGGAGAGTGATATGGTCAATTTGAATTCTAGGAAGACTGTTTTATGTGTACTGTGGAACCTGGGCTGGAGGGCATATTATTGGACATAGGTAAACTGTTAGCAAGCCATTGCAATAGTTTCCTCAGCCTTCATTTTCCCTTAAGTGATAATTATATTACTTCCCTAATTATCATTTGTAGTTAACATCTTTCCATCTTTGGTATTTACTAAGTTCAATATTATTTATTTTCATTTATCTTTATTAGAAAACTAAATCATTGATACTTAATCCTTACAGCTATTGACCTTTTCATAAATATAGCTATATGGTTTCCTGGAGTTCTTTGTTTACTTGGCCTAAAATTATGCATGCTAATAATAGCCAACATACGCTGAGTACATGTGCTAAGTGCTTGAAATGCAGTTTCTCATTTAATCATAAAAAACCCTTTATTTACTATTATACTCTTTTATGAGGATGAGGGGGCTGAGGCTTGGACAGGAAACATTTGTTTAAGACCATGATATTGATTTCTCACAGTGTGATCCAACCCAGGTGAGCTAGACACTAGAATCAAAGCTTTTATCCAATTATTGACATGTGATTGACAACTATTCTTTTCCTGTGATTCTCACAACTTGGGGACTTCAGATGGGGGATTTAGCTCTCCGAAAATGCACAGACTGGAGAAACAAAGAGATTCTATAAGGATATATTTCACTTCTTCAAACAACAATCAAGTAGCTGACCACATTCTATTCAGAGATCTTCATTGTTCTCTCTATCTCAACATTTACATATGAAGAAACCAAGATATCAACAGCCAACTAGATTTCTTCAGGTTTATTCAGTGAGCACTGGTCATAGCAAAAGCCCTTTTCCAACAGCACAAGAGAAGACTTTACACATGGACATCACTAAATGGTCAACAGCGAAATTAGATTGATTATATTCTTTGCAGTCAAAGATGGAGAAGTTCTATAAAATCACCAAAAACAAGACTGGAAGCTAACTGTGGCTCAGATCATGAACTCCTTATTGCCAAATTCATACTTAAATTGAAGAAAGTAGGGAAAACCACTAGACCATTCAGGTATACCTAAATTAATCCCTTACAACTATACAGTGGAAGTGATAAATAGATTCAAGGGGTTAGATCTGGTGGATAGAGTGCCTGAAGAATTGTGGACAGAGATTTGTGACCCTGTACATGAAGTAGTGATCATGACCATCCCCAAGAAAAAGAAATGCAAAAAGGCAAAATGGTTGTCTGAGGAGGTCTTACAAACAACTATGAAAAGAGAGAAGTGAAAGGCAAAGGAGAAAAGGAAAGATATACCCATTTGAATGCAGAGTTTCAGAGAATAGCAAGGAGAGATAAGAAAGCCTTCCTCAGTGATTAATGCAAAGAAATAAAGGAAAACAATAGAATGGGGAAGACTAGAGATCTCTTAAAAAAGATTAGAGATACCAAAGGAAGTTTTCATGAAAAGATCAGCACAATAAAGAACAGAAATGGTATGGACCTAAGAGAAGCAGAAGATATTAAGAAGAGATGCAAGATATACAGAAGAACTACACAAAAAAGATCTTCAAGACTCAGATAATCATGATGGTGTGATCACTCACCTAGAGCCAGACATCCTGGAATGTGAAGTCAAGAGGGCCTTAGGAAGCATCACTACATACAAAGCTAGTGGAGGTGATGGAATTCCAGTTGAGCTATTTCAAATTCTAAAAGATGATGCTGTGAAAGTGCGGCACTCAATATGCCAGCGCATTTGGACAACTCAGCAGTGGCCACAGGACCAGAAAAGGTCAGTTTTCATTCCAATCCCAAAGAAAGGCAATGCCAAAGAACGTTCAAACTATCACACAATTGCACTCATCTCACACACTAGAAAACCAATGTTCAAAATTCTCCAAGCCAGGCTTCAACAGTTGGTGAACCATGAACTTCCAGATGTTCAAGCTGGATTTAGAAAAGGCAGAGGAACCAGAGATCAAATTGCCAACATCCTCTGGATCACCAAAAAAGCAAGAGAGTTCCAGAAAAACATCTATTTCTGCTTTATTGACTATGCCAAAGGCTTTGACTGTGTGGATCACAACAAACTGTGGAAAATTCTGAAAGACATGGGAATACCAGACCACCGGACCTGCCTCCTGAGAAATCGGTATGCAGGTCAAGAAGCAACAGTTAGAACTGAACATAGAACAACAGACTGGTTCCAAATCAGGAAAAGAGTATGACAAGGCTGTATATTGTCACCCTGCTTATTTAATTTATATGCAGAGTACATCATGAGAAATGCTGGACTGGATGAAGCACAAGCTGGAATCAAGATTGCTGGGAGAAATACCAATAACCTCAGATATGCAGATGACACCACACTTAGGGCAGAAAGCTAAGAAGAACTAAAGAGCTTCTTGATGAAAGTGAAAGAGGAGAGTGAAAAAGTTGGCTTAAAACTTAACAATCAAGTCCTTAACTATGCAACTCTAAAGTCACTGCTGCTTTCTCTCTGTTCATCTGTAGATGGAAATGTTCAATTGTTTTAGAGCCATAGTAATTTTTTAAAACCATAATTCAAAATGACACATGCACCCCAATGTTCACTGCAGCATGATTTACAACAGCCAGGATATGGTAGCAACTGAAACATCCATAAACAAATGAATAAAGAAGATGTGGTACATACATACAGTGGAGAATTACTCAGCCATAAAAAAGAAATGGAACTGAGTCATTAGTGGAGACATTGATGGACCTATAGTATGTCATACAGAGTGAAGTAAGTAAGAAAGAGAAACACAAATATAGTATATTAACACATACATGTGGCATCTAGAAAAATGGTACAGGTGAACACATTTGCAGGGCAGGAATAGAGACACAGATGCAGAGAACAGATGTGTGGGCACGGTGGGGTCAGAGGGGTTGGGGTGAATTGGGAGATTGGATTTCTGCATATGCAGTGTCATGAGTTAAACAGATAGCTAGTGGGAATCTGATATAAAGTACAGGAAGCCCAACTTGGTGCTCTTTGGTGACCTAGATGGGTGAGATGAGAGCTTCAACTGGGAGAACAAGGAGAGGATATGTGTGTACATATGTCCAATTCACTTCGTTGTATAGCAGAAACTACCACAATATTGTAAAGCCATCATACCCCAATTAAAACAAACAAACAAACAGCAGCAAGACACTTGGGCTGGTCCCACAGAACAAAGCTTCGAAAGGCAAGGCCTCCAACTTGACGACCACTAGTCCTGCTGTGCTTGCATCTACTTTCCTTCCTACTCTTCTGTTCGTTCATTTCCCTGTTCTCTTAACTCTCTATAGCAGTCACTACTCTTGGCAATGTGGGCTGTGATATCTTCAGGACTTTGATGGAGCTCAAAACCTTTGAAAATTATTCACATTATTCTGTTGGGAGCTGAGTCATCCTTTACGTATGTATAATGAAAATGGATAAAGAACATATTATTTTAACCATCCAGCTAAGCAAATTTAAGCAAGCAGAACTGTTGATGTTTCCTAGAGACTACAAGACTTAATAAGCAAGAATTTGCTTTATACTGTAGTCCAAGATGAGAAGATAATTCTCTAAGTGCCCTGATAATCCTTTGCGAAAGCTAAAGTCTTGAGAAAAACTTAGAGGAGTTGTGCACAGATTGGCATGTGATTTACCCTTGTGGATTTGTGAGAAATCAAGATCCTAAATCACAGGCACACAATGGGGGCTGTATCCAGTACTCTAATTCTGCATTCTTTTTCATCTTCTAACCTGTAGCTTTAGCTCCCAGTCACTGATCTATACATCGCTAGATGGTGGTGTGGGTATTAATATGCATTTCTCAGAATGAGATGGTTGGATGACATCATCGACTCAATGGACATGAGTTTGAGTAAACTCCAGGAGTTGGTGATGGACAGGGAGGCCTGGCGTGCTGCAGTCCATGGGGTCGAGAAGAGTTGGACACGACTGAGCGACTGAACTGAACTGAACTGAATTGAATCCTCAGGGAAACTGATGTGACTTCTAAATGGCCTCTGGTCCAGATGGCATAATTATTCTTCTTCTTTTTTAGATGGTTCTTGTTTTAAGCTACGCAATTTCTTCTTTTTAAAATATTTATTGATTTGTTTTTGACTGTCAGATCTTCACTGAGCCATGCAGGATCTTTCATTGAGGCCTGCGGGTGCTGTAGCTGCTGTTTATGGGCTTAGTTGCCCCACAGCATGTGGGATCTTAGTCTCCAGACTAGGGATCGAACCTGTGCTGCCTGTGTTGCAACGTGGATTCTTAACCACTGGGCCACAAGGAAAGTCCCCAGATGGTATGTTTCTTTTACTGGGTATTTCAAAATGATAACTGATTAAAAACAAAACAAACAAAAAATAAAAACTAGAACTCTTCCTATATTTATTGATTATAGTTGCATATACATGCATTTAGAAAAAAAAGACACTAAATCAAATAGAATTAAGGGTAACTATCAATCATATGAGCTAATATTTTGTTTTTTTTGAGTGTGTATAAAAAGGTTGGCATTTGTGCCTTTACTAGTTGTTATTATAATGACAAGTATAGACTTCTGGATCTATCTGTGGAAAACAGAAAAAAAAAAAAGGAATATTTACATTGGTTATAAGCCTTAATGAACATAATAGAGATGATATATTGATAACTTTCACTTTTATGCTATAAAGACTTGTCAAGTCATGGAAGCAACCTAGATGCCCATCAGCAGACGAATGGATAAGGAAGCTGTGGTACATATACATTATGGAATATTACTCAGCCATTAAAAAGAATTCACTTGAATCAGTTCTAATGAGATGGATGAAACTGGAGCCCATTATACAGAGTGAAGTAAGTCAGAAAGATACAGACCAATACAGTATACTAACACGTATATATGGAATTTAGAAAGATGGTAACAATAACCCTATATGCAAAACAGAAAAAGAGACACAGATGTACAGAACAGACTTTTGGACTCTGTGGGAGAAGGCGAGGGTGGGATGTTTTGAGAGAACAGCATGGAAACGTGTATATTATCTAGGGTGAAACAGATCATCAGCCCAGGTTGGATGCATAAGACAAGTGCTTGGGCCTGGTGCACTGGGAATACCCAGAAGGATTGGGTGGAGAGGGAGGTGGGAGGGGGGAATGGGATGGGGAACACATGTAAATCCATGGCTGATTCATGTCAATGTATGACAAAACCCACTACAATATTGTAAAGTAATTAGCCTCCAACTAATAAAAATAAATGGGAAAAAATAAAAGAAAAGAGAAAAAAAAAAGACTTGTCAAGTGAGTTAATCTATTGATTTGTGATCAAGGTTTTCAAGAGATAAAATAAGAAAGCTTATTAGGCATAATTATACTAAAAATAACAAATAAGTATAGCAACAGTTATCTTTAGTGTGTTCTATGTGTGAGGCAAAGATATAAGTACACATATATTTTCTCTAACTTCTCACTCATGATTCAGCATAAGTAATAGGCTCAATTAAGATAAAAGTAAGTCAAAGCTCAGAAAAGCCAGGTCACTTGTCCAAGATTACAATACTCTAGGGAAACCAAGATGGTGCCAAGTCTTGACTTCAGAACCAACCTTCTTCCAACAGACTAGTACTGCTAGAGCAATTGGTAGACTTGCTACTCAACTGGCATCTTCATAAAGAAAAAAATAAGAAACAATAAACAAAATACCATCTGTCTAGTGAGATTTTCTAACTTAATGGAAGGATAAAATGAAATACTGGAAATGAAAAAAAGAAAAAAGTCTGCATGGCTGGTTCATGGAAGAGAGAAAACTAGAGTCTATCTCTCTAGATTCACAGTCCAAAGCTCTTCCCTGCCTGCTCTCACCTAAGACATGTACAAATCCTAGCTGATTTCCTGGCAATTTAACCTGGGTCTACTTTAATTCTGGGTTTCCTTCAATGGTTCATTTTTCTCATTCCAGGAATCCTAAGGCTGAAGAGGATAGACAGAAAGACTCTGATACTGGCAAAGCGAAAGATAAACTGAGAAGAAAGCATGGAGATTTTCATTCTGGAGCAGCACTTGGGCAAACACTCAGCCCTTGAGGTTCACATCTTCTCTAGGAGTCAAGAAGAGATACTGCTCTTACCTAATTCCTAGGGCTGTCAAGGAGACCAAGTAAGGTAAGGAATGAGAAAGTGCTTTGCAAGTTATAAAATACAGTGTGAGCTGTGATAGCCCAAAGTGTAGGACACAGGGATGATTAGATGAGAGGTGCTGGAGACACATGCTGTGTCACCCTCTCAACCCCCCAGTCATTCTCTTGTCCGCTGTAATTTTAGCAAATCTCTGGTTGGCATCTCAAGTATACCTGCTGTACCAATCTCCTTTTTTATATTTTTGCTTCAAAGTTATCTCTAAGGTCTCTAAGGCTCCTTACTCCAGGAACAGGTGTAGCCTGGGAATATAGGAGTGGTCATTGCCCACACCTGTAAAGGACAGAATTGGAAGAATAAATATTTCCGCTTCCCATGCTTAGAGAGACAATTCTGAGCACTTTCTAGAAGATTCTTTAGATGCTCCTGCAGGGTTGAGCCCCAGCTGCTCTCCCCAGTGTCTAGCTCAACACCTCAGCCTTTATTGACTGTTTTTCTTCCACTATCTCACATCTTCTCCCCATCTCTCCTTCATAGTAGCTCCTACCACATGATGGTTAATTTTATGTGTCAACTTGCTTGGGCCACAACATACACAGATGTCTAGCTAAATGTTATTTCTGGATGTGTCTGTGAGGTTTTCTGAATGAGATTAATACTTGAATCAGCAGTTTGGGTAAAGCAGATTGTCCTTCTTCGCATGTGGGTGGGCATCCTATGATCTGCTGAAGGCTTGAGTGAAATGAAAGCTTGCATAAGAAAAGAAAAATCTCTCTGCCTGATTGTCTTCAAGTAGGTACATTGGTGTTCTCCCATCTTTGGACTTGGACCCAGAATGGAATTTATACCATCATACTATTTATACCAGATGTCTCAGTTTTCCAGCTTGCTAACTGCAGATCTTGAGTTTCTCAGCCTCCATAATCACGTGAGCCAAGTCTCATTCCCTTACAGTAAATTCATATCTATCTGTCTATCTATCTAGTATATGTAATTTATCTATATAATCTATATAATCTACTCCAGTCTATCTAGCTAATCTATCTATCAATTTATCATCTCCCATTGGTTCAGTTTCTCTGGACAGCTGAGACTAACACATGTCCCAAATCAAAGACTTGCATTCAAATACATGTCTCAGGCACAGCTTACAGGGGGGCTTCTCTCATAGCTCAGTTGGTAAAGAATCCACCTGCAATGCAGGAGACCCTGGTTTGAATCTGGGTCGGGAAGATCTCCTGGAAAAATGATAGGTTACCCACTCCAGTACTGGGCTTCCCTTGTGGCTTAGCTGGTAAAGGATTCACATGCAATGTGGGAGACCTGGGTTCGATCCCTGAGTTGGGAAGATTCCCTGGAGAAGGGAAAGACGTAACTCCAGTATTCTGACCTGGAGAATTCCATGGACTGTATAGCCCTTGGGGCCGCCAAGAATCAGACATGACTGAATGACTTTCACTTTCACTTTAGGGAGATCTTGAATTAAGATAGGCGAGCTGATTTTTAACCCTTTCCATTTGATCAACTGATTCTTTCATTTCTGTGAAAGTTTACAAAACTTCTACCATGTGACAGGGACTATGCAAGGCAATAGCAAATATGAAAGGCTTCTGACCTTGAGGAATTTGTGGACCAGTGTGGATGATGGACTGGAAATGGATGACTGCAATGCGAGAAAGTGAGGGACAAGGTGAGCATTCCTGCATCCTGCCTCATCTCTCCATTTCAGCATCCATGTTTGGCTGCAGCTCCGTTGATTGAATTTCTGGTCATGATTCCTCAGTACAGACCCCTCCCCCAGCCTTGGCACAGACTCCCAGCCAAGACGTCTCCCCTAGTGATATTTCTGGGCTTGTGCGCTGACGCAATGACAGCTGTGAAGAATGCTCCATCCTAGAAAGGTCAGCGAAGAGCGTAATCCACAGACTAGCAGCCGCTCTGCACAAAGCCGGTTCCTGAAACACAGATTTTAACCTTTAGGTTTTGCTAAGGCAGTCGGCCAGCTCCTGCACCATGCCTGGGGCTGGCAGCGATAGGGGAAGTTCGAGACAGGATTTGCTATAGGAGTCCCCTATACCAGACTCTCCCTTCTGCCTGCCAGTCTCCATAAATGCTGCATCTGGTGGTTTGTACCTGGGTTTATTGGGCAGCAGATGCCTCGTTAAAAATGGCAGTGCTGCAGCTCAAACTACACCAGATGTAGGAGAGAGGAGCCTGACTGTGCAACCTCACATCGTCCCTCGTCAGTCCAGAGGATTCAGCTGCTGGGGCTCCAGCCTCTCTAAGCAGCAGATCCCTTTTCTTTTGGCCCTTTCACAAATTAAATTGCTGCTCTAAACCAGACTCTTTACTGGTACGGAGAGTCTGAAGTCCAAGGCAACACAGTGTTGCAGCACATCCTGGTCTTATTCAGTGAATACTTTCTCAGGAAGGCAGTGGGTAAAATGGTTTAGACAGGCATACCCATGTTTGAATTCCATCTCTAGCTTCTGAGTATGATCAAGCGGCTTCATCTCTCTGAGCTTCCAAGTCTTCATCTCAAAATGGGAGATAGCCTTAAACAACGTTTCTTCTATTTCTCTACCGCTGCTCTCAAGGAATGGTAATTAGGTGGAGAGACAGAGGTGCTCACTATAGCTATCACGGCAATCATGTCACAATAGCACTGAAACATTGTACACCTTTCATTTGTGCAGTGTTCTACGTCAGTTCAGTTCAGTTCAGTTGCTCAGTCGTGTCCGACTCTTTGCAACCCCACGGACTGCAGCGCGCCAGGCCTCCCTGTCCATCACCAACTCCCAGAGTTTACTTAAACTCAAACAGTAAATATATACATCGATTTTTTAATTTTATTTTTTAATTAATTTTTATTGGAGTATAGTTGATTTGGGTTTTCCTGGTGGCTCAGTAGTAAAGAATCCGCCTGCCAATGTAAAAGACCGGGGAGACCCAGGTTCAATCCTTGGGTCGGGAGGAAAGAAGTGGCAAACCACTCCATTATTCTTGCTTGAAGACTCCCACAGACAGAGGAGCCTGGAGGGCTATGGTCAGTAGGGTCGCAACGAGTCAGGCGTGACTTAGTGATTGAACAGTAACAACAAATATTTGATTTACAGTATGTGCTAGTTTTCTGCTATACAGCAAAATGAATTAGTCGTATATATACATATGTCTACTCTTTTCTGGATTTTTTCCCTACATAGGTCATTACAGAGTATTGAGTAGAGGTCCCTGTGCCATATAGTAGGTTCTTATTAGTTATCTATTTTAGATGTGTGAAGTGTGTGAAAGTCGCTCAGTCGTGTCTGACTCTTTGTGACCCCATGGACTGTACAGTCCGTGGAATTCTCCAGGCCAGAATACTGGAGTAGGTAGCCTTTCCCTTCTCCAGGGCATCTTCCCAACCCAGGGATAGAACCCAGATCTCTTGTATTGCATGCAGATTCTTTAGCAGCTGAGTCACAAAGGAAGCCCATGCAGTCCATGGAATTCCTCAGGCCAGAATACTGGAGTGGGTAGCCTTTCCCTCCTCCAGGGGATCTTCCCAACCCAGGGATGGAACCCAGGTCTCCCACATTGCAGGAGGATTCTTTACCAGCTGAACCACAAGGGAAGCCCGTTTTAGACGTAATAGCATGTAAAAAGGGTTTCCCAAGTAGCTCAGTGGTAAAGAATCCTCTTGCCAATGCAGAAGCAGCAAGAGACCTGGGTTTGATCCCTGGGTTGGAAAGATGCCCTGGAGGAAGGAAATGACAATCCACTCCAGTATACATGCCTGGGAAGTCCCATGGATAGAGTAGCCTGGCAGGCTACAGTCCATGAGGTCCCAAAGAGCTGGACGTGACTGAGGATGAGCATGAGTGTATAAAAAAGGAAAAAAAAATAGAAAATGGGATGGCAGTGTATGCGTCTGGGGCAGTTGTGGAACAGCCTCCCGGAGGGGCTGATGCCTTAGGGGCGTGAAAGAGGAAGGGATATTGCTACCTCCGCTTCCCGCCCTGACCGCATGAGATGTTCAGAGCCTTTCTCTGTGATCCATCCCGGGTTTCACTGACTCACCTGTAATGCTCTGCTCTGCCCCTTCCATTCCAGACTGTGCCCTTCAACAGCAACCAAGTCATTAAACCACTCTCAGTCTCAGCTTCTCGTCTGTAAATTGGGAATGAAATAAAACCACCAGGCCTATCAATCCCATTGAATGTAACAAGGCAACAGTTACCAAGTATGTGACCATGCTTTGCTTATGATGAGTCCCTCTACGTGGCTGCTCATTACCCTTTCTCCTGGGTTTTAAGTATAGCCGACTTTTCCTATCTAATAACATATTTTCGGGTATTTTATATATGTTGTTTTAAAATGTTCTGTTCTTATTATAAAATCAGTGCATCCTCTTACTATTACATTTAAAAACTTACGAAAAACGTTGAGAAGAAAACAAAAGTCACCCTTCACACCCAGTCTACACATCTCATCCTGTTAACAGTGTGATATATTTCTTTGCATGATCTCTGCACACTTTGATTTGATCTGGCTTGGTTTTCAAGTTGAATAATCTGACCACCAGCTGAGAGAATAGGAAAAGCAAAGTCAGAGGAGGCAAGTGAGTCAACACATATCTCCTGATTTTTAGTGAAGTGTAACTGATACTTACATTTGGGTCCTTGATCTGAATATTAAAGGAGGAAAACCCAAAGGGGAAAAACATATGTTCTCCCTCCTTAAAGTGTTTTCAAACAAATAGGAGCAGGGCTCCAAGGCTTCCAGCTCAAGTGTTTAAATAATCACTTCACCAGGTACAAGCTTAGTGGTTCAAACAGAGCCTAACCGCACCAGAGGATGGAGTGTGTATGTGTGTGTGTGTGTGTGTGTATGTGTGTGTGTGTGTTTGAGGGAGACAGAGAGAGAGAGAGATTTCTTTTGGGGACTTCCAGGGAACACAGTAAGAAATCACACAGGGCCTCAGGGCTAAGGAAAAGAATGTCCATCGACAGGAAGAGTCACAGAAAATAAACAAAGCAGATGAGATAAGAAAAGCCTCCGGAACAGCCTTGGAGGGAGTATTCAAGACCAAGGACATGTGAAGCAGAGATTGCCTCCAGAGGCCTTGGGAGCCCATGGACTTGAACATTCTTTTCTTCCCCTTAACTCAGGGGCCTTAACCTGAGGTTCAAGAAACTTCAAAGCCACAAACCACAGTAGAATATGAGAAGCTGTGGCTTGGTCACTAACAGAAATCACAGAACTTTTCATCACATTACAATTTTTTCAAAATTAAAATCGTAAAACCTCACTACTGTTCTATTCCAGGAATTATTCAGTCTATTAGTAGATGGTGTTATTTAATATATTAATAAAGACATATATTATTATACTATGTCACAGTTTCATTGTTACTAGTGTTTTGATATTTGGAATCCAATAATTGATTTCACTTGTAATTCTTTGCTTTATATTTCATGCAGTAAAACTCTTATTCTTAGAGTTCAAAAATAAATATAGTTTAGAAGGGGTCCATGACATAGAAATGTGAAGAACCTCTCCTTCAGGGTCTACAGGAGACTTGGAGAGAGGCTCACAGGAGATTCCAGAAGCAAACTTAAGAGCCCAGCTGCTTTTGTTTCCAAGAAACAGAAAATTGGATTTGATTTAGCAAAAAGGGTACATATTACCTCAAATAATTTTAAATGCAGAGGTAAGGCTGGCTTGGAACTGGGTTAGTTCAGTAGATCACAAATGACATGGGTGGCCTCAGCTCTATGGACGTCTCCACCCTGCCTTCCACAGCACCAGCTTGGTGACAGGGCGGTCCTCTCATCACTTCTACAGCTAGCTAACTAGCTATTTGCATTGCTATTATTTATACCTAGCAGGAAGCAGAGAAACCCTCATTCTGCTGTTCTTACAAGCAAAGTATTAAAACCTTCTAGCAGCTCCTCCTGATGACACATTGGCGAGGATTTAGTCACATGCCCATTGGTCAATTAATAATAATAAAATGATAGGATGAGCAGAAATGGCTTGGGCTAGTCAGAAACACCCTCCCCTGTACCCTCAGGTCAAGAGTCAGTTCCCAATAATGCATATTGTGGTTAAACAGCGAGGACAGAGAGGAATGAATCTTGTGTGGTCCATCATGTGACCTTCATGCTTTTCAATCATCATGTTCTTAGTCTACATGTTAACATGTTGGAGATGCTGGATTCAGTTTTTAAACATCTGCTATAGTATCCTGTTAATCTTTGTATGCAGAAGCATTAGGAAGGGTGGATGAGCAGGTGTTAGGTGTAGACTCAGGGTAAGCGATGTGTGATATTCTTCTCAGAGGAACAGTTAAGGTTCATTCAGCCTTCCAATTCACGTATCCAAAATGCATTAGAGGTAACCAGAAACTTTGAAAATTCCAGATGTCAAGGCCACTGCTGAAGCTCCAATAGTTTGGCCAACTTGATGCGAAGAGACGACACGTTGGAAAAGACCCTGATTCTCGGAAAGATTGAAGGCAGGAGAAGGGGGCAACAGAGGATGAGATGGTTGGATGGCATCACTGACTCAAGGGACATGAGAGTGAGCAAGCTCTGGGAGTTGGTAAAAGACAGGGAAGCCTGGCGTGCTGCAGTCCATGGGGTCACAAAGAGTCGGACATGAATTAGTGACTGAACAACAACAAAATAAGGCCACTGGACAAGCCCCAAGATAATTGTCTCTATCCACCGTCAGACTCCTTCACTTCTCCCAGCGTGCCTTACAAATGTTTATCATACTTTATCTGCACACCAAGAAAAAGGCAGAGGAGCACTGGCCAGTAGTTGAGAATGAAGAGTTTATGGTAAGAAGGTTTTAGTTCAAATCTGAGCCTCACTAGCTTTGTAGATTATCTGAATTTGGTTTCCTCATTTATAAGATTGGACTTACAATCACAATGATCTCACAGGGTCATAGTGGATTTTAAATATCATTGCATGCCACTTATGTTTTATAAGTTTTGGCATGTATAAAGCATTAAGTAAATCTTACTGATTAAAAATATATATATATATATATATATATCTTCTAATCCTCCTTCCCCTAACTAGGAGACTAAAGCAATACAGGACCTGTTACTTCAGACATGCCTCTAATTCAAGTGGTGCATGTTTTAAGTGCTCAACAGATATTTTCAGGACATAATCAAAAACATATGAAATGACCCACTCTGTCTTTTCACCGGTGGGATGGGTAGTTTGGATGGTTAAGCATAATAAAGTGCAATCAGCTTAAAGCTGAACAGGAGGCCATGATTGTTCCCTTTTGTGCTTGACTATGTACACATTGCTATTGTTTAGTCGCTAAGTCATGTCTGATTCTTTTGTGACCCCCATGGACTGTAGCTCATCCGGCTCTCCTGTCCATGGGATTTCTCAGGCAAGAATACCGGAGTGGAATGAAGTACCATCCCCTTCTCCAGGGCATCTTCCCGACTGAGGGATCAAACCCAAGTCTCCTGAATTGGCAGGTGGGTTCTTTACCACTGAGCCACAAGAGAAGCCCATACTTACATGTTCACATGTCCAAAATAAAACAAACATACAGACAAAAAGCTGCTGCCAACAGAGACCACACAAGTCATACACACCCTGAAATCTCAGGATCTTCCAGCCAAGTGAGGTATAAAGGAAATTGCATCATCACTAATATCTGCATGGTGATAGTGTAGGCTGGCTATAGAAAGCCATCCTTCCCTCTGCACCACAATCAAAACCAGATCATTCCTTGAGTACCCAGGAGTCGGCTCACGTATGCTAGGAGTAATCACTCCCACAATTCTCCTTTGCAGCTTTCATGACAAGTTCTTCCCAAGTCATTTGTCTCCTCACTGCTGCCACCTCTTTGGAAAATGGTGCCTTCTTGGTATACCTGGACTCAAAGCTATGAAGTTATTGAGGATCCAAATGACACTCCATCTACTCACGACCCTGATGTGACAAAGTTCCTTCCTCCATGTTTTATGTCAGCCTCTGATACTGGGTTCTCTGGTGACCTCTGAAAATCACAAGGTCTATATGGTCCCTTCAGAGTCTTTCTACACATCCTGTGTCTATAAGGGACTAGGGACCATGTTTCATTTCTGTGTCTTTGTCCAGGCTCTTCCCATCCACACATGTGCACACACTCATGCAGGCACACAGATCCATTCTTGTGTTAAAACAGATAAAGATATCCCCAAAGATAAAGTAGATAATTGGTGGCTGGAGGGAGTAGTCTGGATCTCACATCCATCTTCACAGTGTCTCTCCTGCCCAAGAAGCAGCCCCGTTGCTGAGATACAGGTAACTATCCGAACAGTAAGCAAGGCAAGACAAATTAGTAGTTTAAGGAAAAATTCGAAATGGCAGTTGCATCAGGCAGCAAGAAAAGTAGCCACCGGAGAAACCATACTGCCTACCTGCTAGGGGTGCTGAGTGGATAAAGAATAAATTGGCGAGTGTTGGCAGATTAATGATGGTGGCATCTGCTAGGAACAGGTGGTGTCTCACAGTAATGGTGAAGATGCTCCTGGAATTAGGAAACATCCCTCCAAACACACTCAGGCTTCTCCTTTCAGAGTGTCTGAGATAGGTATGCTACACTCAGTCCTAAAAGAAATGGACTGATTATAGGGTTAACCTTGACATGTTAGCCGTTTATCGTCTCTGTTAATTGAATCTTTCTCTATTTCTGTGTTTTCCTATGAGCATCTCAGTATGAGACAGGACAGATAAGCTGACCTCTTCTGTATAACAGCACACATTTCTGAGGTCATGAAAGAAATGTCAGATGACATGAAATTCCCTAAAGCTAATAACCTGGGAAACTCAGGGAAAGTCAAAGAAGGCAATTCCACCAAAAGCAAGGCTGGAAGCCCCTGGACCTCAGGTGATGGCCATGCCCTTGACTGAAATTAACAAACACACAATCACACTGCTGCTTCTGCTGCTGCTGCTAAGTCCCTTCAGTCGTGTCCGACTCTGTGTGACCCCGACTCTGTGTGACCCCACCAGGCTCCGCCCTCCCTGGGATTCTCCAGGCAAGAGTACTGCAGTGGGGTGCCATTGCCTTCTCTGCACAATCACACTGGCCTTTTGCAATCCTTCATTTGCTTATCTCCCTGGAAGATTAGCTTCGAACTTCTTTGAAATGTGAGGGATAACCTCAAAAATTGTTACTAGATCATGGCTACTGGGCTAGTGCTTCTATTGACTTAATGTGGCAAGAAATGACTCATTTGTCTACTGAGACATAAAATTTGAGTAGGCTACTCAAAACTTTGGGCTCATCTGGAAGTGGTATGGAGTTGTGCAGAGGGTCTAATGTGCATCTCTTCAACACCTTTCCAAAGCCTCCTTCCCTAGCTGTGATGACCCCATCACTGCTACTGCTGCTAAGTCACTTCAGTTGTGTCCGACTCTGTGAGACCCCATAGACGGCAGCCCACCAGGCTCCGCCGTCCCTGGGATTCTCCAGGCAAGAACACTGGAGTGGGTTGCCATTTCCTTCTCCAATGCATGAAAGTGAAAAATGAAAGTGAAGTTGCTCAGTCATGTCCGACTCTTAGCGACCCCATGGACTGCAGCCTACCAGGCTCCTCCGTCCATGGGATTTTCCAGGCGAGAGTACTGGAGTGGGGTGCCATTGCCTTCTCCGATGACCCCATCACAGTTCTCTGAAAAAATCCCAGCATCATCTTCCACCCTGCAGCATCACCACTGATGTCCATGGTGGGGACTTATGTCCTGCTGAACACAGTTTTCTGCCCCAGTGGTCACTGCCTTATCCCAACCTGGCCCTGGGGAAGTGGATAAGAGTGCCAACATCTAAACTTACAAAAATATACAGAAACGATGTAATCTCCCTGAGTCTTTAACTCCTCACCTCTGAAATACAGAAAGTATCAATAGGCAACATTTTCTAAGCACTCACTTTATGCAGACACTCTGCAAGCATTCTGCAATTGTTTACCCATCTAATCCTGGAGGAGGAAAAGTCAACCCACTCCAGTATTCTTGCCTGGGAAATCCCATGGACAGAGGAGCCTGGAGGGCTACAGTCCAGGGGTCACACAAAACTTAGACATGACTGAGCTACTCAGCAGCAGCAGCATTTATTTAACATTTAGAGTTACAGTAAATACTAAGTAAGTTAATAGTTATAAGTGCTTAGGACATTATTTAGAATTTAGTAGACACTCTATACATGTTTCTGCTAAAACTATTACTATGACTTCTGCAGCTACTTTTCGTTATTATATTAGTTTATCAGAGTTGCCAAAACAAAACCCACAGACTAGGTGGCTTATGCAACAGAAATTTATTTGCTCACGGTTCTGGGAGCTAGATGTCCAAGATCAAAGCAGTATCAGTGTTGTTTTTTTCTGTGGTCTCTCTCCTTACAGATGGCCATCTCCTTGTGTCTTCACATGGCCTTGCCTCTGCGCTTGTCTGTGTCCTAATCTCCTCTTCTTGTAAGGACACCTGGCATCTTAGATTAGGGCCCACTCGTTTGGTCTTATTTTAACTCAATTACCTCTTTAAAGGCCTGATCTCCAGATACAGTCATATTTTGAGGTCTTGGGGATTAAGACTTCAATAGATAAATTTAGTGGGTGGAAAAACACTTCTGTCCATAACAGTTACAGTACATGAACTTTTCCCTTAAGTTCCCATTGTGAAACTCTGGAGAGGACTTTATAATTAACCTTCAGTGAAAGTTGAGGTTGAAAATAAGAGCTAGGTAAAGAAAGGGAAAATAGAAAATGACTTAAAACTGCAGCTTGGTGTTACTGGCCCTAAAAAGTCGTTGACTCTACAGGATCCTGACGGTCCACTACCGTCTTACCTTTTCCAAATAAAAGCATCCTCTAGCAGGTTGGTTCCAATGGTTCTGATTGAGACCAAAGTCCATAAGGTCACAGAGAATAAAGGAAATAATACTGTTTCATGCTATTCTAAGCTCATCTTCTGTAGTTCTAATTTCTTGACTCAGAATATACAATTTCCCAGGATGAATGTCCATTTACTTGAAGAAAAGTCCATCCATTTTCATGGTTTTTGTTCTTTGGCCCTGAAGGTGCAATAAAACTTAATAGGTCATTCTGAATTTTTCTTTAATTAAAAGACACTGCTAGTGTGAAATGTGATTCAACATTTATTTTATATTCCAAGAGACAATGTAAATTTTGCATTATTTTTTGTACTTTCTATGTGCAATTTTTGTTCATGATTATCGTCCTATCCCTGACAATATTTTGAGTCACATTTATATAATTTTCTTGTGTTGCTGTTGCACTTCTTATTTTAAATATGAATTTCAAATCCACAGTGGTTTTATTTTTCTCTTTTATTATTATTCATTTTCTAACCTAAGCTCACTTTTTAAATTCTTTCTGTAGCATTATAAATTTATTTTATCCTTTGAGATTTTCCTTTTTTTCGAGAAACTATTTTCAATTGCTTCTGCTATCTGATTCTTTGCCATTTTCTAAAATAATTCTGATAAAGTTTAGCAGTTTTATTTTGCTTATATTCCTTTCATCAACTTTTTTTTTTTTTTTTTAAATTTCAGAGTCTGCATAAGTCTTGAGCCACTTCTTTTCTATTATGTATGTTTGAAATCTGGAGAGAGCAGTTTCTTCAGAGACAGTTCCTGGCTCCCAGCAATTGGGAAGGTAAGCAGAAAATAAAGGGCAGAGAAAGTCAACACCTTACAGTTTGATTAATGGTCTCAGTGGCTCCTCAGTCAATGTCCTCTGGCCTGAAGGCATGCATTCACCCAGTCTGAGTGTTCAAGGAATTCTAGTGCTCATGGTAAAGTTCTGGAAATCTCTGTGTTGTTAGCTGCTTTTCTTCCCTCTTCCTGATTGCCCCAGGTGACTGCTTTGATAACATAACTGGCAATAAAGTTGGCAGGTCTTCATGGTTCTTTCTTTGCTCTCTCTCCCAAGCTAATCTGTGGCCTCTGTGAGGATCTATTCTCTCCTATCTGTACAACTCTCTTACGTACCTTCATCATTAAAGGATCTGAAGCTGAGTCTTTCAACACTGTGACAATTACTTTAGAGAGCTGTGCTGGGCTTAGTCACTCAGTTGTGTCCGACTCTTTGCGACCTAATGGACTGTACCCGCCAGGCTCCTCTGTCCATGGGAGTCTCCAGGCAAGAATACTGGAGTGGGTTGCCTTGTCCTTCTCCAGGGGATCTTCCCAACCCAGGGACTGAACCCAGGTCTCCCCCATTGCAGGTGGATTCTTTACGGTTTGAGTCACCAGGGAAGCCCATATATCTGTCCATGAGTCTGAAGAGGGTTTTATTGTCCTAATTTTAAAATATATTATTTCTGACAATCTTTATATTTTGTAATTGGTTATGTGGCTTCTTCCCCCTTTGTGTTTTTAAAGACAATACTATATTTTCATTTATTTAGTCTTCCTAAATTTTTTGATGGGTTTTCAGAGAGAATATGAATATAAAAGTTAAATTACATCAATGACTACTCCTTATATATATATATTTTTGTTTTAAGACCTTTCCCCCAAATATGTTTATTTTGATAAACATATCAAACAATAAAAATATCAAAACAATATGTTTCTATTGATGTGCTTTTGCAATGAGATAGTTCTACCACCTAAGATATTAACATATTTATAACAACGGCTTCATAAATAATAATACCAGATATGGAAAAATCAATGGCTAAGTTTTATTTAAGGAGAACCAAGAGAAGGCACTATTTTTCCCTAGTCACTCTTCCAGGATAAGATGAAAACCACAAAGTTCATGAAAGCTGGAGCTTTGTTTTATTACTTCCCATAACACACTTGCTTATGCTAGTACACGGAACATAGTAAATCTTAGTAACCTTATGTTGAATGAATGAATGAAAGCCATGCTTTTGGGTCCTTCAGCATCTTCATAATCTCACCTCTACTTTGATTACAAACAATCCCTCAAAGAAAAAGAGCAAATAAAGTTCTTATGGGAAAATATGGATTGCAAGCAGATTCTTCACTGCCTGAGCTATAAGGGAAGCCCTGTATATACTCTTAGGTTAATCTAAAATCACACAGAAACGACATGGTTTCCAAAGTCCACATTCTGCTGAAAAATATCTGACATATATGACCAATAAGGATGGACACACCCTCTGATTCTGGAATGACCATGTTAATTTTGACTTCAGTATCTCTTCTCTAGCTCCGTGCCAGGGTAAGAATTTTTCAACTTTTTCATAACCAAAATGAAAAAGTCCCTTTTCTTTCTTTTCCCCCAGAACAAAGAAAATGCTTGTTCCAAAGTTCAACTTAATTTATTACCAATTAGAGGGCAGAAACTGCTTGCCATTTGTAGGTGACAATTTTTCTCAGCTTCTATTCCCCTTAAAGGTAAAGAAAATAATTGCAGCACAGGTATCTTATCACAAGTAATTTGAAAACAAATTCCTATTGGGATTGGAGTCAGTGTAGGTGTTAATAATTGAAGGAATGGTAATTAAAATGTGTAGACTGTGTACTATGGAAAACTGTATAGCAATTAGCAGCTATAGGCCAGATGTGTCTATGAAAAATGGCAATGCCTTCACCATTTAATGTTCAGTGAGAGAAGAAGACAACATAGATTTGATAACATAATGCTGGATAATGTAAGCTAGATAGTCACAACCAAAGAATCCATATTCTATACAAGACTATAAACAAGTAAAAAGACAGAAGTCAAAGACACCAGAAGAGTTGCTTTTGGAAGAGGGAAGAAATAAAAATGGGAGATGGGGATGCAATGTAATACATACATACATATATGGATGTGTAAATGCATACGATTAGATAGGTCCCTTGCAGAGATCAATTATAAATTTGAACTATGAAAGTATCAACCTAATAATGCAACATGAGATTAAGAATATGCAAATTTGTAAGACATAAAAAGGAGTATGAATTTGACATGAGTTTGAGTAAACTCTGGGAGTTGGTGATGGACAGGGAGGTCTGGCATGCTGTGGTCCATGGGGTCGCAAAAAGTCAGACACAACTGAGCAACTGAACTGAACTGAACTGAGAAAGGAGTATGATGAAATCTCACTGGATCAGGGGCTGCAAATAAAGAATCTATTATATTAAATAGGAGATATGTTGTGGTTATGAAGAAGAAACAAAGACTAAAAGTAGCCTCAAAGATTATACCTAGAACAGAATAAAGAGCCCAGAAATAAAACCACATGTCTCTGGTCAGTTAATTTTTGACAAAGGAGACAAGCATATACAATGAAGAAAAGACAGCCTCTTCAGCAGATGGCCAACCTGCAGATTGGGAGAAAATAAAAAATACATATACAAAAATAAATAAGTGGTATCTAATCAAATTTATGAGCTTTTGCATGGCAAAGAAAACCATAAGCAAAACAAAATGGCAACCTGCAGATTGGGAGAAAATATTTGCAAATGATGCAAACAACAAGGGCTTAATTTCCAAAATATACAAATAGCTCACACAACTCAATAACATCAACAACAAAAAGACATACAACTCAATAAAAAAAACGGACAGAAGACCTAAATTGATGTTTCTCCAAAGAAAGTGGCAAATGGACATATGAAAAGTTGCTCAGTGTTGCTGATTATCTTAGGAATGCATGTCAAAACCACAATGTGGTGTCATCTCACACTGGTCAGAGTCAGTTCAGTTCAGTCGCTCAGTTGAGTCCGACTCTTCATGACCCCAGGGACTGCATCTCATCAGGGTTCCCTGTCCATCACCATCTCCCAGAACTTGCTCAAACTCATGCCCATCGAGTTGGTGATGCCATCCAACCATCGCATCCTCTGTTGCTCCTTCTCCTTGGTCAGAATGGCCACCATCAGAAAGTCTAAAACTAGAGAATACTGGAGAGGACCTGGAGAAAAGGAAAGCCTCCTACACTGTTAGTGGGAGTGTCATTTGATGTAGCCACTACGGAAAATGGTATTGGGTGTCCTTAAAAAACTAAAAAGGGAGTTGTCATATAATCCAGCAATCACACCCCAGGCATATATCTGGAGAAAATATTAATTTGAAAGGATACATGCACCTCATAATATTTTCAAAATATTAATTTGAAAAGATATATGCACTATTTAAAATAACCAAGACATGGAAGTGGACTAAATGTCCATCAACAGATCAGTGGGTAAAGACAATATGGTATATACACACAGTGGAATACTAGTTAGCCAAAAAAAAGAATGAAATAGTATCATTTTCAGTAACAGGGATAGACGTAGAGATCATTATACTAAGTGAAAAAAGAAAGAGAAAGACAAATGCCATATGATATCTTATATGTTGAATATAAAATATAAAACATATGAGCTTACTTATGAAACAGAAACAGACTCACAGATGTAGAAAACAAATTTATGGTTACTAAAAGGGGAAGAGATAAATTAGGAGTTTAGAATTAACATATACACACCACTGTTTGTAAATAGATAACAAGGTCTTACTATATAGCACTGGAAACTATATTGAATATCCTATAATAATCTGTAATGGAAAAGAATATGATAAAGAAGATATATAGATGAAAACTGCAGTACCCCAGATACCCAAACAACATGGTAACTCAAGTATACTTCAATAAGAAAAAAAAAAAAATTATACCTAGAGAAATGTATAAAAAGAAACACAAGCAAAATACTCATTCTATCTTTTCTTAATTCTCCCGTGGTTTTCTACATCAAAATGAGCTACATGGATGCCTATGTTGTTCTAAACAGATCTGCATTTCTAGGGTATAAGAGAAAGTTATGACCTGTATGGGCAGAAATACCAGCATGATGGAGGTCACTGTGAGAAACTCAGGAGGAACTGTTCGGGAGTCTCAGCTTTATCTCTTGGGATGTTGAGGCAGGATTGCAGCCTTGAAGAAGAGAAGTAAGAGCAAGGGATGGTATCCAGACAGGGGTATCCAGGGCCCCAGGCCCAGAAAATGAAGTAGCAGGTAAAGAAGGGTCACAGGGGCCGCCTGCAACTCCAGGAGCCAGTTATGGGGATGTGGTTTCCTAAAATTTGTATATCCAGAAGTAGGCAGGAAATGGTAATTTTTTTTCAAATTTCTTTCTGACCATTAAGAATTGTATTTAACTTAATAAAAACAATATTTTAATTTTTATCACGTGGTAATTAATATCAGAGTGGCAGAGTAACATCTGTTTATCATAGTACCATGTTGAAAAATAAAAGCAGACAGAAGGAGAAAATTGTTCATAATCCAATGAACCACTATCATTCAATTCTTTCTGGTCTTCCCAAATATAATGGTACTTTTGTAACTTTGGTATGCATAACTATAATTTCACTCAAATGTTCTTATTTTCCTAATGTAACATCAAAATTTAAGAAATTTGTGAAATAACTGTATACACGTCACATACATATCTGTTTTGAAGCCTGAAAAATATAGCATTGAGGTAGATTAACCAAAACTGATATAACTATTCTCATTTTATGGTCTCAATTTTCCACTCTTCATCATATAAAGTAATGACTATTGTCTCTAGTTAGTGTTTATTTTTCCATATTTCAGAATATTTTCACAGGAAAAATTCCCTGAAGTAACATTACAAAGAGCAAAAAAAGTGAAAACATGTAACTCGGTGTAACTATCATAGGTATTAGAAAGAATACATGTTGAAAATACCATTTTGAGATATCTCTAGGAGTCCTTTTTCAGGTAAATATTTTTCTCTCTGGCTAAATGAGATTTAACAAATCCAGAAGCCTCGTTTTCATAACATGACAACTTCATGATTCTGACAAATCTACTTTGTGTCTTACCCTGGATCTGCACACTTAACTTTTCCAGGATGTACCAAAACTTGGTGACCCTTGATTAAAAGATAATTTGATGAACATGAAGTAGAAATGCATATCCCACCTTTTACTACTTGCCAAGAAAAAATGTTAGTGGATCCAGGTTACCAAGAGCCAACACTTCTGGTAGAAAAAATACAGAGAAAAATAAATGAATCTTAAGGAATATGGGACTTTAACACTTTCTGCATCTAGGAGTTATTTTCCCCTAAATATGCTTCCTCTTCTCGCCTAGCCTGATTCAATCCCAGCGTAGGAAGGAGTACGTCTAGTGATCTATGTGAGTCCTCTTCTTGCACTGTGGAATGGTCTTTTCTGCCTTAATCCTTTGGCCTCAGTCTGCTCAGGCAGGAGAGAAATGGGCCTCTACTCAGGTCAAATGGGGCTCTGCCCTATATTTCTAAATTTAAGCCTCAAAGTCACAGTGTTCTCCCATTGGATAATGAAGCTCTTTGTGTTTGGGAGCTGTCTATGGTCCTGTCTGTAGTGAGGGAGAATGTAGCTAGCAGAGATAGAATAACAGGAAAAACCGAAGAGACACAGAAGCAGCTCTAATAGTATTTAAGCTTTCAATTCTGGATCTTCTTTAAGTCTACCTGCTTCTTTCTCCTTTTGTAGCTTTACTTTCCTACAGGGTACCTCAATATCCATGAAGAATTTCCCTTCTATTCATAAGGTAATTTGAGTTGGATTTTGATCATTTATAGGTAAAGTAACCCCAACTGATGCATAAATAAATTTCCTTCTTAAAGGACAGTGATGATACCTTTGGGCTTTGTCAAAGAAGAATCAGTAAATTAAGGTGGTGTGGAGCGTGGGAGTACTAAGATTTTATTTTTCTCCAATTTTATTGAGATATAATGGGGGCATAAAACATTGCATGTTTCAGGTGTACAACATAATGATTGCATATATGTATGTACTGTGAAATGGTTACCCAAATAAGTTTCGATATTACACATAATTTCACATAGTAGCATACTTTTCTTGTGATGAGATCTTCTAAATTCTTCTCTCTTAACAACTTTCAAGTACACAATACAGTATTGTTAACCATAGTCACCATGCTGCTCATTACATGTCCAGAACTTCTTTATCTTGTAACTAGAAGTTTGTATCCTTTGCCCACCTTTACCCGTCTCCCACCTCTTACCACCTACCCCTGGCAACCACCAGTGTGTTCTCTATTACTAAGAGTTTCTTTCTTTCTTTTTAGATTTCACACGTTAAGTGAGATTAATACAGTATTTTTTTCTTTCTGACTTATTTCACTTAGGATAATATCCTCAAGGTCTGTCCATGGTGATGTAAGTGACAGAATTTCTTCTTTTTTCCTGGCTAAATAATAGTCCACTGTGTAAACAGAGAGGAAAGAGACACAGAGATAAATAGATGACATTTTCCTCATAAATTTATTTCTTCTTTTGTGGCTTAACATGTGATCTACCCTAGAGAATGTTCCATGTGCATTTGGAGAAAAAAAATGTATGTTCTGTGCTTTTGGCGTAGACTGTTCTGTTTATATTTATTAAGTTTACCTGTTTGAATATGTCACTTAAAGCTATTGTTCCCTTATTTTTTCTGTTGGGATGATCTATACCTTGATGTAAGTGGGGTATTAAAGTCCTCTGTGTTTAGTGTGTTATAGTTAACGTCTCCCTTAATATCTGCTAATATTTGCTTGACATATTTAGGTGTTCCTATGTTTGGTGCATAAATATTTCCAAACGCTATATCCTCTCTTCGGATTGACCCCTTCATTACTGAGTAAAACCCCATTTTTTTTTTTTTTACCATCTTTGTTAGAAAGTCTATTTTGTCTGAGCTGAGTATCACTACTCAAACTTTCTTTTCATTTCCATTTTCATAGGATGAATTTTTCTATCCTTTCATTTTCTGTTTTTAGATCTGAAATGAGTACCTTGTAGGCAGCATATAGATGGGTCTTAATTTTTCACCCATTCAGCCACTCTATGTCTTTTGATTAGGGCATTTAGTCCATTTGCATTTAAAGTGATCATTGTTAGACATGTACTTACTGCTTTGCATTTACTGCTTCATTTTTTTTTTTCTGTAGTTTTTCCTCTGTTCCTTTCGTCTTCTCTTAAGCTCTTCCTTTGTGATTTGATAATTTTCTTCAGTGTTATGTTTGGATTCTTTTCTTTTCATTTTTTGTGCATGTACTATAAGGTTTTGGTTTGTAGTTACCATAGGGATGTATGTGCATATATATGTACCCATTCACTCAGTCATACCTGTTAATGGCCAAATGGACTATAGCCTATCAGGCTCCTCTGTCCATGTAATTATCCCAGGCAAGAATACTGGAGTGGGTTGTCATTTCCTCCTCAAAGAGATCTCCCTGACCCAGAGATTGAACCCGCATCTCCTGCATTGGCAGGGGGATACTTTACCACTAGTGCCAACTGGGAAACCCCATGTGTGTGTGCATGTATATGGCAGTTTGTATTATATAGCTGTGTATTTTAAGCTCATAGTCACTTCAGTTTGAAAGCATTCTAAAAGCACCACAATTTTACTCCATCCAAAATATTTTATGATTTTGATATCATATTTCACACCTTTTAACTTTGTCTATCCCTTTATTTATTATTGTTTTTGCTACTTTTACCTCTTAATCATCATACTAGCTTTTTAAATAGCCTCTCTACTGCTTTTACTACATGTTTTCTTTTACCGGTGATATTTTCTCTTTCATCCATTTTCTTTTTGTCTATTAATAGCTATGGTCTTTTCTGCTTTAAGAAGACCTTTTAACATTTCTTTCAAGGCTAGTTTAGTGATAATGAACTCCTTTAGTTTTTGTGTGTCTATGAAATTCTTTACCTCTCCTTTGATTACAAATCATAAGCTTGTTGGATAGAGTATTCTTGATTCTATTTTTTTCTTTCAGCATTTAAAATATATCATGACAATTCCTTTTGGCCTGCAAAAGTTCTGCTGAGCATTCATCAAGCAGCAATATAAGGGTTCCCTTGTAGGTGGCTTGTACTTTTAAAATCTTAGTGTTTTTAAAATTCTCTTTGTGAAATGCCTTAGTGTGGACGCCTTTTGGCTCATCTTGTTTCATGCTTCTATGTTTTCTGGATCTGGACATCTGTTTCCTTTCCCATATTGGGAATATTTTCATTCATTATTTCTTCAGATAAGTGTTTTGTCCCTTTCTCTCTTTCTTATTCTTCTGGGACCCTTATATGTGAATGTTAGCACCCTTGATATTCTCCCAGAATTCTCTTAAACTCTCTTTATCTTTATTGTGGTTGCTTTCCACTACTTTATTTTCCAGATTGCTGATCTGTTCTTCTGTATCATCTAATATGTTGTTGATTCCCAGTAGTGCATTTTTCACTTCTGTTATTATATTCCTCAGATCTGATTGTTTCTTTTTTATGTTTTCTAACTCTTTGCTCTTGTTCTTGTTGTGTTATTTCATTCTTCTCTTGCGATCAGTAAGCTTTTTTATGATCATTGTTACTGCAACCATGAAATTAAAAGATACTTAGTCCTTGGAAGGAAAGTTATGACCAATCTAGACAGCATCTTAAAAAGCAGAGACATTGCTTTGCTAACAAAGGTCCATCTAGTCAATGCTATGGTTTTTCCAGTAGTCATATATGGATGTAAGAGTTGGACTGTGAAGAAAGCTGAGTGGTGAAGAATTGATGCTTCTGAGCTGTGGTGTTGGAGAAGACTCTTGAGAGTCCCTTGGACTACAAGGAGATCCAACCAGTCCATCCTAAAGGAGATCAGTCCTGGGTGTTCATTGGAAGGACTGATGTTGAAGCTGAAACTCCAATACTTCGGCTACCTGATGTGAAGAACTGACTCATTTGAAAAGACTCTGATGCTGGGGAAGATTGAAGACAGGAGGAGAAAGGAAAGACAGAGGATGAGATGGTTGGATGGCATCACTGACCCAATGGACATGAGTTTGGGTAAACTCTGGGAGTTGGTGGTGGACAGGGAGGCCTGGCTTGCTGCAGTCCATGGAGTTTCAAAGAGTCGGACACGATTGAGGGACTGAACTGAATTGAACTGATGTTGAACTCTATCAGGTAAATTACTTGTCTCCATTTCATTGTACTGTCAACATGGAAGGGGAAGACAAAAAATAGCACTCACTGGCACCTCTTTCCTGGAGAGGATTTCAGCAGTTCGTATGTGTTTGGCAGATGCTGTTAGGTTAGTAAATGGAATTTCTTCATGTATCATCTAGGTTACTTTTGAGTCACTATTTTCTCACTATGCCCCAGTGTTTGTACATCTTGCACAGGCCACTTGGTGATATTCTACTTCAGGTGTCACCTCAAGGTTGTTAACACTGTGTCTTTGCCTCTCTTATCTGTCTCTATGGGGTCCTGGTACAAATGTAGTGTTTGTTATACAGAATCTGTTATTCAGCCAGCCCACAGGGCTTCGAAAGAATTTGGTCTGTAAGTAAGTGTGGATTCCATGTGTCTATGGCAAGAGGTGAGTTCAGGGTCTTCCTACAAGGAACTGGAACCTCTATACCACATTTCCTTTATCTATTCATCCATGGATGGACAGTTAGATTATTTCCATGTCTTCTTTCATAAGTAATAATACAGTGAATGTGAGGGCTCAGATATCTCTTTAAGAGGGTGATATTATCTCTTTCAGATTTATACTCAGTAATGGAATTGCTGGATCATATAGCAGGTCTATTTTTGATTTTTGAGGAATCTCCATACTATTTTCCATGGTGGTTGCACGATTTTCATTCCCACTAACAGCATAAGCATTTCATAAGCATTTCCTTTTCTCCACCTCCTCATCAACACTTGTTATCTCTTGTATTTTTGATGATAGCCGTTCTAACAGGTGTGAGGTCAAATCTCATTGTCTTGATTGGTATTTTCCTTATGACTAGTATTGTTAAGCACTTTTTAAAGTAACTGTTGGCCAGTTGTATGTTGTACTCTTTTGGGAAAAAAAGTCCACTTAATTCACCAATTGGACTGATTGAGGTTTGTTTCTTTCTTCCTTTTTTCTTTTCACTGTTGAGTTGCATGAGTTCCTTATGTAATTTGGACATTAGCCTCCTACTAGATATATGACTCACAAATATTTTCTCCCATTCTGTAGGCTGCTTTTTCATGATTTGTTGATGGTTTTACTTACTGTGCAGAACTTTTTATTTTGATGTAGTCTTATTTATTTTTGCTTTGATGATCCTTGGTTTTTGTGTGTGCTAAACCTTCAGTGTTCTTGCCTTGAGAATCCCAGGGACAGGGGAGCCTGGTGGGCTGCCATCTATGGGGTTGCACAGAGTCGGACACGACTGAAGCGACTTAGCAGCAGCAGCAGCAAACCTTTTGAGTTTCATAGATATGGATTCATCCCTAACTCTTCTACTTTAGATGTAGAGCCTTGAGTTAATTGTCAACTCCTCTAAGCCTCCATTTTCTTTATGTAGTATTGGGACATTTTCCCTCACATAACCATCATGGCGATTCAGTGAAGTTTTATGTAAAGTTATCTATTATGGAGTCATATGCATATTAAATGTTCCATTCTCCCTACTCTGTGTTATAGCTGAAGCATCTTCCTTCAGAATTACAGCATTAAAAAGTTTATTTTTTCTCTGTTTCTACAAACTCTGTCTTATCTCAGCTCAGTTCAGTTGCTCAGTCGTGTCCAACTCCTTGCGACCCCATGGACTGCAGCCTGCCAGGCTTTCCTGTCCATCATCAAGTCCCAGAGTTTACTCAGACTCATGTCCATTGAGTCAGTGATGCCATCCAACCATCTCATCCTCTGTCATCCCTTTCTCCTCCCACCTTCAATCTTTCCCAGCATCAGAGTCTTTTTCAATGAGTCAGTTCTTCACACCAGGTGGCCAAAGCATTGGAGTTTCAGCTTCAGGATCAGTCCTCATTTAGGACCTCTGAAAACAGAAATCTCTTATTTCCTTTTTCACAATCAGGACCAGAATTTACTGAATTGAAAGATGGAATGATCCAGTTTTTGAAACAGCTTCAGAAAATATTTCCAATAATAACTTTTTTTGGGGGGGGGGGGGTGTGACTCCCTCAGACAAGTCAAGTTTACCTGTTGATGAGAATAAATTACAGATAATCTTAAGAGAAAGAATCTCTTGTTTTCTATAATGTTTTAATTCTGGACACTTTCCTAGGCATTTTCTCACCCAAGTTTCATAATCTCCTTCTGAGATAATTAATATAAACATTATCATTCCTATAAACAATACAAACAGGAAATCAAAATGGAGGGCTCCCCATCCTTTAATTCAGGCAAAATTCATTGGGCCAGGCATGCACTGGGTGCAGAGGATAGATGAAGAGAGTAAAAGAGGTGGTCTCGCTCTCCTAAATCCAGGGTGCAGTAGAGCAAATTAAAAGAAAATATATCAGGGAGTGAAGGAGGGTCTGGGGCACAGTGAGGACTAACAGTGAAGATGCACAGATAAACAAGGTCTGGTCTAAGTGACTTTGCTTCAGGACCAGAACTAAAGCTGAAGATGAAGAGTGATGGCTATTTTTGATACTTAGTATTTCATGGAAGACAGATTAGATACTGTGTGTCCTGGTTAATCTAATATTCCAAATAATGATGAATTCTGTCTACAAAGACAATATATTACAGTTTTTGAGTAAAGAGAATAGAGACAAAATGTAATAAGCCACCCTTGGCTCTGGACCTTAGAGATGCTGTTCCAAACATCAATTTGTATCATAATATAAATTGGAAAGTCAGTAAGATGTGGTGGTTAAAAGTAAAGACTGTGAAGATACACTGCCTAAAATCCTAACTCTCTAAAATAGAGGAAAAATTACTTAACTATGCTGTGTTCCACTTGCCTCATTTTTATAAAAATAGAAATAGAGATGGAGCCTACTTCATAGGATTCTTATGATCATGAATAAGGTAATCAATCCATAGCCTTTAGCAGAGCACTTACTACAATAGAAACTCAATGTTTTAGAAGATGCATCAGTTCAGAATGGAAAGGGCGTTCTTGTAGGGAACAGAACAGTCATCCCAGGCTGCTGATCACTATTTCTTAGAACATTCCTTGGCTCTACCATTCCAAGGGTAAGAAAGACCATCAGTTCAGTCAGTTCAGTCCCTCAGTTATGTCTGACTCTTTGTGGCCCCATGGACTGCAGCACACCAGGCTTCCCTGTCCATCACAAACTCCCAGAGCTTTCTCAAACTCATGTCCATTGAGTTAGTGATGATATCCAATGATCTCATCCTCTATGGTGCCGTTCTCCTCCCACCTTCAATCTTTCCCAACATCAGAGTCTTTTCCAATGAGTTGGTTCTTCACATCAGGTTGCCAACATATTAGAGTTTCAGCTTCAGCATCAGTCCTCTTCCAGTGAATAATCAGGACTGACCTCCTTTAATATGACTGGTGTGATCTCCCTGCAGTCCAAGGGACTCTCAAGAGTCTTCTCCAACACCAAAGTTCAAAAGCATCAATTCTTCACCACTCAGCTTTCTTTATAGTCCAACTCTTGCATTTATACATGACTACTGGAAAAACCATAGCTTTGACTAGACAGAGCTTTGTGGATAAAGCAATATCTCTGCTTTTTACTATGCTGTCTAGGTTGGTCATAGCTTTTCTTCCAAGGAGCAAGCATCTTTTAATTTCATGGCTGCAGTCACCATCTGCAGTGATTTTGGAGCCCCGCCAAAAAACTCTGTCACCGTGTCCATTGTTTCCCCATCAATTTGCTATAAAGTGATGGGACCAATTGCCATGATCTTTGTTTTCTGAATGCTGAGTTTTAAGACAACATTTTCACTCTGCTCTTTCACTTTCATCAAGAAGCTCCTTAGTTCTTCGCTTTCTGCCATAAGTGTGGTGTCATCTGCATATCTGAGGTTATTGATATTTCTCCTGGCAATATTGATTCCAACTTGTGCTTCCTTCATCAGCCTGGCGTTTCGCATAATGTACACTGCATATAAGCTAAATAAGCAGGGTGACAATATGCAGCCTTGACATACTCCTTTCCCGATTTGAAACCTGTCTGTTGTTCCATGTCCAGTTCTAACCATTGCTTCTTGACCTGCATACAGATTTTGCAGGAGGCAGTCAGGTGGTCTGATATTCCCATCTCTTTCAGAATTTTGTTGTGATCCACACAGTTAAAGGCTTTGGCATAGTCAATAAAGCAGAAGTAGATGTTTTTCTGGAACTCATTTGTTTTTTTTTTAATGATCCAACGGATATTCGCAATTTGATCTCTGGTTCCTCTGCCCTTTCTAAAACCAGCTTGAATATCTGTAAGTTCATGGTTCACGTACTGTCTGAAGCCTGGCTTGGAGAATTTTGAACATTACTTTGCTAGCATGTGAGATGAGTGCAATTGTGTGGTAGTTTGGACATTCTTTGGCATTTCCTTTCTTTAGGATTGAAATGAAAACTGACATTTTTCAGTCCTGTGGCCACTGCTGAGTTTTCCAGATTTGCTGGCATATTGAGGGCAGCACTTTCACAGCATCATCTTTTAGGATTTGAAATAGTTCAGATGGAATTACATCACCTCCACTAGCTTTGTTAGTAGTGATTTGATTCCGCATCCCAGGATGTCTGGCTCTGGGTGAGTGATCACAGCCTCGTCTCAGATCTGGGTTATTTTATTGATCTGTTGTTCAGTTGCCCAGTTGTGTCTGACTTTTCACAGCCCCACATACTGCAGCACACCAGGCCTCCCTGTCCCTTGCCATCTCCCGGAGTTTGTACAAGTTTATGTCCAATACATAAAAAAAAAGAAAGATGCGGACAAGGAAGTAATTTCTTTGATTTCTACTATCTTACTTCCAAAAAAGGCTTTCTGGCCCTAAGATTGAAGGTTTAGCCTCTGTAGTCTTACAAGTAGAAGGTCCACAGCATCATACTTTAGCTCAGATGGGGAGATAGAGGATTTCATTAAATCCTTATCTTCTTAGGGATGGATATCAAAGAGTCCACCAAAAAGTTTGGAAAATCTTCTTGATCTCTTACTACTTTTGCAGAGTGTCTTAAGCATCAATTCATTTATGACAACAGCTCTCAGATATTAATTAGTAAATGATTAATAGGCAAACTTAATGACTCAAGATAAGAAAGTTAAAATTCATTCAACTACATATTGCCTAAATGACTCATGTACATCTTGAATAAAATCTTATTACTCCTTGCTAAACACCCTTATCAAAGTAAGTACCAATTTTAATGCTGTCCACATCATTCAACAATTCATAACAACTAGGAGTGCAAACTCCACTTATGCAACTCTTTCCCACACACCATGATACTTATCTCTGAGTACCCAAAACCACATAAATCTTCTTGAGAGGTAATTATCAAGCTAATAGCAATTAGAGATACTTGGGTGTTTTTTTTTATGTTAAATGTTTTGAGAAAAAAAAGATGTTACATCTATTTTCTAATTTATCTTTTCACATAAAATGCATTAGCAACTATTTTGTTCATTTTTTCATTTTCTTTTTGTTTGCAGATAATAGCCCTTTATTTACTGAAAAACATATTCTGAGCTTTAATAAAAATGATCCAATTATTCAACCTCAATGAAAATGATTTCCCTTGAAACCACAACTTAGAAGATCACTTTTCCTTGATATTCTCAGCTTTATCAGGAGTATAAGCTTACAAGTTTTTACTTCCTGATAAAATATTTATGAAGAGGAGAGGTTCCCTTATCTATCAAATTATATACTCTAATTCAGCAAATGCTTTATCTTCTGGAACATGAATTTAATTGACAAATACAGGCCTGGGCAATTCTCACGAGATTACTTCAGATTAAGATCTTTGAGGTTTTGCTTTTATGTCAATCTCTTCAAGGAAAAAAAAAAAAAAAACTGTTCTAATTTCCCCCAAAGAATTTTGACTTTTTGCAAGCGGTATAACAATAGTTTTATTCAAACTGATGCAAATTTGAAAAGCCCCTGATATTTTCCCTTAACCAGACACTAAAAAAAAAAAAAAAAAAAAAAAATCCAAGTAGCAGGTGTTTACTTTTATGCGACCAGCCATCAAATGAGCTTCTTATTTTTCTTTTCTTAAGTATCCAGCAAACCCTGAACCCACTTTACAGTCTGGAGAAATAGGCCATCGATCCAGCAGCACGTAAAACCAACTGAGTTTTTGCCCTGAAGTAGAGCATTTGGCAGTTGTTTCTTTGGTGAATTTGAGGAGCATTCTAAGATAGATTGTCCAGGGCACTTTGGAACAAGGACGACCATGCATCAAATCTTTCTCTCTCTCTTCCTCTCCTGCCCACCATCATCCATTAACTGTGAAATATTGACAAGTGAAGCTTTTCTGCAGATACCACGAGTGCCATGAGGACTCACATTTACTGCAAAGCTTGTAAAACTCCAATCTTGTGTTTAATAAGGTGGGAGGAGACGAGAAGGGAGAAGCCCCACTAAGTTAAGAGTTTATAGAATTCCTTACCCGAAAGTTCCACTGGGTGAAGTTTATAGACTTGCAATCCAATGCTTGGTGCCTGTAATATAATGCATATATATTTTAATTTGTTTTTGTTCTGAGGGTGTTGTTGACTTTCCTTAATACTTTAAATCAAAGACTTTAATTTTCTTTCTACCTTGCCTCACAATTGAAGGACAAAGTGTGACTGCCTTCCCATTATCCTGTGTGATTTCCTTAAAAGTTTCCAACTACTTTTTTTTTTTTTTCATCCTGGTCTTTAACAATTTGTAGAAGGTGAGCACTGTGGTTTCATTGTTTTTGTTTAGTTGATAAGTAGTGTAGGACTCTGCAACACCAGGGCTGTAGCCCACTAGGCCCCTCTGTCCATGGAATTCCATTTCCTTCTCCAGACGATCTTCCTGACCCAGAGATCAAACCCATGCCTCCTGCATTTGCAGGCAGATTTTTTACTGCTGAGCCATCAGGAAAGAGAAAGGCTCTTGTTCTCATTTTGTACATTCCATTTTAATTTCATGTTTTCCCTGAGTTGCTTGTATTTACATGTGTGTCTTGCTTCTACTGGGATGTGAGGTCCTGGTGGTCCTACACCTACAAGAGGCATAACACTTCAGAGGTGCTCAGCCAGTTTGCTGATTCATTTCTCTGATTTCCAAATAGTGGTAGGTTTCTCATTCATCCAGCAAAGCAATCTCCAGCAATTCCGGGGCATTGTAAAGGGAAATTTGATCATCTTTTAGACTCAAGCTGTTATGGAGCAATTCATGAAAATGTGCTGATTAACAAGCCACCAAACTGGAAGAGATTGCTATTGGTAAAACTCTTATTAAGGAGTGGATTTTACAGCCTGGTGGCCTAGAAGATGTGTGCCTGGAATATTTGAGTGAGATACTCTTTGAAATTGCGGATGATGGAAAGACAAGCATTAGGAATGTGCTCCGTGTTTTGAAAGATAAAAGTATATGTGGGAATGGAGCAGAATCCTACCTCAGGATGCTGGCTGCAGGACCTAGGGCTGAAAACCTATTTCATAGAGAAAAGCATGAAAAATGCTCTGTGACCAGGGAGCAAGGAGCCCCCTAAGGCAGTGTGGGTAATAAAACGAACACTGGCCGGACTGTGACACTGGCAAGCTGTGTGACCTTGGGCAAGCCTGATGACCTGTCCGGGTTCTAGTTTATTCTTATGGCATGAAGAATTAGAATAATCGATTTTTTCCAATTTTTTTTTCAGATAAAAATATTAAATCCAGCATATGAAACAGTTAAAACTGATCCTCCTCTGGCAGATGCTGAGATGGGGCCTGGAAACCCTGCCAGACCTTCTTTCCTCTTTCCAACGCCATTCAGAAATGGCCCATAAAGCATCTTTAAAGAACCTAAGGCCACCTGGGAACACAGTTGGCGAGTCATTGGTCCACATTATGTCAAGGTCACATGCACATCTTAAATTCTAAAACTTTGTGATTCTGTAATTTAGTGTCATATTTTTATAAAAAACAATTATAGCAGTAAAAATAATTTCACACACAAATGCACATACATATGCATGAACACATACACAATTTCTCACCATTTACGAAATCATCCACGTGCATTATTGCCATCAGTTTCACTTTTGCCCAGAGTGGAAGAAATGGCAGGAGTGCATATTCTCATTTCACAAAGAAGATGCAGCAATCTATCCATCTCAAAGAAGAAGATGTTGTTGATGTGACTTCAGATAGGCATTAAGTAGATGGCAATGAGTTGCATAACACTGAACACCTAAAGTATGTGGGGATATATTAGACCCTGGAAACACAACGAAAGAAAAGGAGAGCCTCTGATGTTGAGATATTTGTGATCTAATGGGAGACACATGCATATAGTGCTATTTCAGCATAGAAGTCGTTATATGATATAGTCCAAGTTAGATTGCCATAGGGGCTTCCCTGGTGGCTCAAGCAGTAAAGAATCTGCCTGCAATGCAGGAGATGCAGTTTCGATCCCTGGGTCAGGAAGACCCCCTGGAGGAGGAAATGGCAACCCATTCCAGTATTCTTGCCTGGAGAATCCCTGGACAGAAGAGCCTGGCAGACTACAGTCCATGGGGTTGCAAAGAGCTGGACACGGCTGAAGCAACTTAGCATGAACACACACAGGATGCCACAGACAGAAAGAAGAGACATGGTAGAGTGTGGGTTCACAGAGGTGCTTTCTTTGGGAGAGGCTGCCTGTCTTCAGTGTAAGGGAGCAAAGAACAATGTTAAGCAGAAGGAACTCCATTAGGAAGAAAGACACCAAGTGTGCTTACTGAGAATGTAAAGTATGAGAGGAAGAGAGTTGAAGGAGAGCCTGGAGTGAGAGAGAGACAAGGTGTCAGGGTCAAAGACAGGTGGCCTTAGCTGTGCTCAGAGGCTTAAGGAGGTGCATATTAAGGCTGATGGGGAGGATCACACTTGGAAAGTGAAATGGTTGTGTTCTTTGTTTTGGAAAGGCTACCTTGTCTTTAGCTTCTGAGGTGGCACTAGTGGTAAAGAATCCACTTGCCGATGCAGGGGATGCAAGAGATGGAGGTTCGATCCTTGGGTCAGGAAGATTCCCCTGGAGGAAGGCAAGGCAACCCACTCCAGTGTTCTCCTCTCTGGAAAATCCTATAGACAGAGGAACCTAGCAGGCTGCAGCCCATGGGGTCACAAAGAGTCAGACACAACTGAGTGACTGAGCATGTGCCTTGTCTTTAATGTGCAGAGGGGTTGGAATTGGAAGAAAAAACAAACAAAAAGAAAAACTGGAGATAAGAGAAAATTGGGAAGTGACTGCAATTATCCAGAAGTGAGATGATAAGGAATTAGTTTAAAGCAATGATTCTTATTTATAAAACGAACAAAACAGAGTGCAAAACCTCTTACTAAAGACCCAGTAAAGAGAAAGAGTCTTGGCCATCTGTAATTCTTTCATAAATGTTTAATATCTCCTTATGTGTAGGCTCTTGTCTATCTCTTCAGCCTCTACCACCTTAACTCATCACCATATGCCCAAATGCAGCATGAAAGTGTTTTTACTTAAATTCTTACCTTAAGTAAAAATTTACATAAGGTAGGAATTTAAGTAATCCAGGGATAAGAGAATCTTAAGAACCCTAGGGAAAACCACAAAGGAGAGGGAAAAGGATTTGGATAAATGCATATTTTAAAAGTCAAAGATGCCATGTGCAAAATTACAATGAAACACCCTCATAAACTGTTTGCCATAAAAGTACAAAAAGAAAGTATCAATAATGTTCAAATAGCTCATACAAATCAATTAGAAAGGCACTTAACCTCAAGGAGATCAATGGCCAAAGAACTTGAACAGAACATTACAGAAGGAGAAAAAATAGCTAATGAATAGAGGATAACATTCAGCCTCACCAGTATAACACAAACAAAACTGAAGAAACAAGGACAAATATTTCCATGTCAAATTGTCCTTGCTGTTATAAAAGCTTACTGTCCGATACTAATGTTGATGGAAAACGAAGCACCAAAACATGTCCAACGTGGGTTCAGGGGGCAAGGGAAGATGTTTGTTCAATAGTTCTGATGTATATTATGATTAGATATCTAATATATATACATATAATGTATATATGAATTACTTTGATTTATACTCTCTCTCTAAATATGTGTATGTATATGGATATATATATGCTTTCTCCATATACATGGGATACCTAGTGGCTCAGATGGTAAAGAACCCACCTGCAGTGCAGGAGACCCAGGTTTCTCAGTCCCTCTAGATCTCTTTCTCTCTCTCTCTCTCTATGTGTATGTGTGTGTATATATATGCATAATTTAAAAATTGATAAAACTTTTGAGCCACCAGTCTCATGAATAGGAATCTATCCCCAAGAAATACTAAAGATATGAACATATACTCACAACAATGGAAATACCAACATTATTAATAGATAAGTGGCCAAAATCTGAAGCATTCAAAATACCTAGCAATGGCAGATTGTGCAAATGAGTGATGGCTTAATGACACCATGACCATAATGCAGTTTTTAAAACTTTAGCCTTTCAATAATTTTATCAAGAAAAGTGTCCTGCTGTAGTGGTAAAGGGAGAAAATGGTACAAAACTGTGCATACGGTGCCAATTCTAACTACATACATCTGTGTGTTTCTACAAACTCTTGAATATTCATTGGAAGGACAGTTGCTGAAATTGAAGTTCCAATATTTTGGTCACCTGATGCAAAGAGCTGACTGATTGGAAAAGACCCTGATGCTGGGGAAGATTGAAAACAGGAGGAGAAGGGGGGGGCAGAGGATGAGATGGTTAGATAGCATCATGGACCCAATGGACACTAATATGAGTAAACGCCAAGAGATAGTGGGGGACAGAGGAGCCTGGTGGGCTCCCTTCCATGGGGTCACAAGGAGTTGGACACAACTTAGTGAGTGAACAACAATATGAATGATGTTAGATACTTGTAGGCATGTGAACCCCACGATCACATCACATATTAATGCGCAATGTGGCTTAAGAATGATTTGGAACCATGTGTTTTGCAAAGCTTATCAAACCTGTTTGATGTTTCTCATCTCACATCACAAATTTTGGCTATTGTCTAATTATTCTTCAAGGAAACAACTTTTGTAAAGGGTTTTTGTCTTTGACAAAAGTAATGAGCTTTTTTTTCCTTTGAGAAAAAAATCATCAGCGAGATAGACACAAACATTCAATGAAGCTTAAACAGGTGCTTAAATTTGTCATGAAGAGAATGAAGCATGTGACTTTTGGCAGAAATATGATTATGAAAAACCCCAGGAAACTTTATTCACAAATTTGATGCCTAGCAATTATTTATATGATATAAACTACAATAAAAACACTAAAATGTTAACAAGGGTGATATATGGGTTGGCAGAGAGAGAGAGAATCTCTTTTTACTTTTATGATTCTGAATCTTCTTTGAGCATGCACTGCTTGAAAACAAGAAAAGAATATAAGGCTAAAGTTAAAAAAAAAAAAATTGAAGTCATACTCCACTGACCAGTTCACACCTCCAGAGCATCTCAAAGGAGACAAGAAGAAATCAGGGAGGTCAATTTGGTTCACACTAGGGTTTACTTTCACTATCTAGGCTGTGCCTTTAGACACCTTGGGAAAGATTTCATTTTCTAATGGAGAGAGCTCAGCAAGGCATTTTCCCTCTCATTAAAAACTTCCCACTCCTGCTATCACTTTCCCCCATGCCTTTCCCACCCCAAATAACTTTCTGTCCAACCCCTCAATAGCGTTTCCAGCCACCCCAATAATCACCTACTTCCAGAACCCGATCACCTCCTCCAGCCCTCCTGTCTCACTGCACGGGGCTCTTTAATTGAACCGGCTCCCGGGGCTTGGTATCTCTGTCTGCAGACGCTGATTATACGGTACCTCATGAATAATCCGTGTCAGGATGTCTTCCTGCAGTCTCCTTGGCCAGGACTGTGATACTGCTTGATCCTTCCTCACAGCAAGTCTGCAAAAGTTTCAAATTTGAAGGCAAAAGCCTCCAGCCAGGGTGAACTGAGGACACCCCTGATGCCGGGATGACTGTTGAGAACAGAAAAAATCTTCACCGTATAGATCAGAGAACACCTCCCCTGGAAAAGAAAAGGGATGAAGGGAAAATTATCCATAAATTCACATCATTTCCAAGTCTACCGTGTGCCTCTAATTGCTGTGACATCCCTAAATAGAAAGGATTGGATTTATTAACAAAACAGCAGAGTGGGATAGATAGAATTAAGCCATCACTCTATTGGTTAGAAAATTGAGGTGCAGAGAGCTTAAATAGCTTAGTTGAGGTCACAGAACCAGGAGTGGCAACCAGGTCTCCTGACTGCAAATCCATGTTTTGCTCCAGATAGTAAAATTCTATAGGCAGAAAGAATGAGTTGGATGCAAAGTTGAACTCAATGACCATGGACAAAAGAGTCTTTGGGAAGGAGAGCTAGGGGTACCCTGTACTAGATGATAAAAGAGTGCGGTGACAGGAGAAAAAATCAGGAAAACTCACTTGAAATATTAGACTGAAGGATCCCTGGGCTACACATCACAAAACTTCTCTTTTGTTCCAAGTGAGTTTGGAGGAGTCCCTTCACAGGGGTCACAATGTCTGTCCAGTGTTCAGCAAAAGGTAGAGGTTTTCTCCTGTATCCTTCTTGCTCTCATAACATGCTAATGAGTGGGGCTCTTTCTGTAGCTAAATAATCTGTAAGCCATTATACCTTCCTTATATGTGCATAATCGACTCAATTTCATTCTCTCATTGCTGTTACCTAGATTCAAATTGCCATCCATTTGCCTAGACCTTCATGATAGTTCTTAATCATGATAGTTCTTAACTGTTTGCTCTCTTTTTAGCCTAACTTCCTTAGAGTCCTTTCTTATCAGAAATCAGGTGATCTGGTATTTTCAAAGTTCAGGTCAGATCATGTGATTCCTCTGCAGTGGCTGGGCTCTATTTAATCAGAATAGAAAGCTCTTCAGTGCCTTGCACGTGTGTGTGCTCACATGCTTCAGTTGTGGCCAACTATTTGCGACCCTATGAAGTGCAGCCCACCAGGCTTATCAATCCATGGGATTCTCAAGGCAAGACTACTGGAGTGGGTTTCCATGCTCTTCTCCAGGGGATCTTCCTGCCCCAGGGACTGAGCCCTCATTTCCTTTATTACAGGCAGATTCTTTACCGACTGAGCCACTGGGGAAGACCCTCTTCAGTGTTTTAGAAGCCCTGATATGAGGTGTTGGCAAACTCTCTGTAAAGGGCCAGAACGTAAATAATTGAGATCTTGTGTCCCATATGGTCTCTATCACAACTAGTCAACTCTGTCTTTGCACACTGTGGCTGTGTTTGCATTAAACTTCTTATACAAAGGCAGCTGGTAATCCAGATTTGGCCCATGGTGCCATAGTTTGCTGATCCTTACCTTATAGGATATAATCCCTGTTCACTCCTTCTGATTCCTGACCTTATTTCTTATACTCTGTCTCTTGATCACTGCATCCCAGCTGCACCAGTTTCTCACTGTTCCCCACACATGACATGCAATCTCCTGCCTTTAGTCTTCTCTCTCCAAAGAGTATTTCAGATACCAGGAATCTACATGATTAACCTTTTCAATTCAATCTTGGGCAACCATCTCAGTGAAACCTAATCTAGAAATTTTTTATCTTACCACCCCAATGCTCCTTACTTTGCAGTACTTTCCTTTTTCCCTTAACATATATCATATTTTAACTATAATTTGCTTATTAACATGAGTGTTATCCATGATCTCTTCCTCCCACTAGAATATAATCTCCCTATGGGCAGAGGGTTGATATATTTTATTTACTTATGAAACGCAAGTACCTTGAAGAACATCAGGTATGTGATGGTTATTTAGAGCATATTTGTGCAATGCAAAGTTGAAGACAACTCTAAAGCTGGAGAAGCTACAAAAAGATGCAGAATTATCTTGTTAAGATCATTCAACCTCCCTTTCAGCTTGTGTGCATGTGTGCTAGGTCACTTCGGTCATGTTTGACTTTTTGTGACCCTTATGAACTGTGGCCCACCAGGTTCTTCTGTCCATGGGCTTCTCCAGGCAAGAATACTAGAGTGGGTGGCCATGACCTCCTCCAGGGGATCCTCCCAACCCGGGGATCAAAGCCACACTTCATGTCTCCTGCACTGGCAGGCAGGTTCTTTGCCGCTAGAGTGACCTGGGAAGCCTTCCCTTTCAGCTTATCTAAACACAACATGAGGGACGCAAGGAGATGACACTAGATGAGGAAGCTTCTCCTTGGGGAGAACAGTGTGACATTTTTCCTCCTCTGACTGTGTTTGCCCCACACAAACTAAGAATATCTTTAGAAAAAAAACCAAAAACTAGCACTAGAAATTGGGAGATATAATGGAGCTATTGTAAAAATGGCCCAATTTATGTCCTGCTCCCTGATCCCATGCTCCTTCACCTTTTGCAACATGACTGGGAACTGCCATCAAGAAGTGTTCCCAATGTTTATTTACAATAGATAAGACAGAATAAAAGTAAACTTCCATGGTCAGATGAATGTATAAAGAAGATGTCGTACACAAGTACAGTGGACTACTAGTCAGCTCTTAAAAAGAATGTGAAACAATCCCATTTGCAGCAACATAGGTGGACCTAAAGATCGTCGTTCTGAGTGAAGTAAGAAAGGAGAAACATATGACATCTCGAGTAACCCTGAGAAAACTGCTCCAAGGAGGCAAGGACAGGAGCCTAGTTATATAGAAGTTGTACAACAAAGGGAGGTAGTCTGACATCAAAAGGTTACTGTTAATTAGAGGAAAGTTAAGGAATTTAGTGCTTTTCTATGTATGTGAAGATGCAAGAGTCTTGGCCTACTGAAATCATTCCTTTGACATGCACCTCAGCTATCTGGGTCACAGTATCAGTGTCTGAAAACACAGTATCGTGTGTTTTCACATTCTGAGTTCCTCAGGGATCACTGTAGAAAGTGGCTGCAATCTGGTGGCTGCTAGATGGCTGATATTCTTCTCTTTCCTGAGTTTCCTCAGGGCTCACTGGCTCACATTGGAAGTTTACAATTGCTGATGACTGTGGCACCCTTTGTTTACTGATAAGGCAGGAAATATTCCATTTCTCAGTCTCTTGATTTCCAATGATTGAATAAAGTCAATATTTTGTCCATGATGAGTCATAGAGACAAAATAAGCTCAATTTGATGTTAAAGCCTAAATTCACTCCACTGCATAATTCCTCTTCCCCTACACACACACACACAAAATTCAGTTGCTAAAGAGGTTTGTTAATAAACTCCAAGTTTCTGATTTTACATGACCAGCAAGCATACTGGATAGAGTTTTGTCTCCCTACATATGTGTTCAGGGTACCAGTTATTTCAATATTCAATACCTCATTTGAGGAGACTTCTTCTCAGGTCATGAGACCATGAGACTATTTTGCCAGCGGCACTCTTGGTAGAATGTGGCTCTGTGAGCATGATTACAGTAAAGCTCTACAACATTCATATTCCTTTGATAGAAGAAGTGTTGTGTTTTCTGCACTGTCCTCTTCATGGCTGAAGTCACACTTTTAAGAACTTGTTTAATAGCTGATGCCAACTGAGGTTTCTGTCTATTTCTGTGGACTAGGTAGCATCAGAAACACATTAAATCACAGCATGATCAATGCCAGGGATGTATTTACTTTTCTCCCATGTTGTACTAAAGGAACAGAGAATGAAGCAGAGGGAAAGAGGAGGGTCCCTCTGTTAGAAATAGGAGTCTGTCAACCTATCTCAATTAAGACTATCACTTTGGCTTTGGAGGAAGGCATTATTACTCAGCTCTGAGGGTTAATCTCAGGGGAGGTAGAATAAACTATAAGTTGATAAATACCACTCTCAGAATAAGCATAAGCCTGTTGTAGCCTGTGTTTGGTAGCTTACAACCAAAAGTTTCAGTTAGTGTAGAATAATTTCACAGCTCCTAGAGAGAGCTGTGTGACCTTGGTCAATCTCTGAAAGTACTCGGCTCTTAATTTCTCTATCTGTAAAATGTGGTTTCTAATAACTGCTTGGAAAAATCATAAAGGTGTTTGATGATAGAACATATAGAAAAGTGTCTAGCAGCATTCCTGAGCTCTGATAAGCATTTATAATGTCAATTTTTAGCAAGAAATGCAAAGAAACTCACCCAGCAGGCTTCCTTATTTTACAGAGATTCAGGATGCTGCCAGAGCCAAGCATCTTTTTACTGATTCCCATGGTAATGCAATATACAAATAACGTTCCCCATACAGAAAGTGAAGGTAATTACCTTTGCTCTGAGATGCTCCTGGAGTCAGTGTGAAAATCAACAATCAGATGTGAATGTGAATTAAAGATTATGTGCTCAGTCATGTCTGACTCTTTGTGATCCCACAGACTATAACCACCAGGCTCCACTGTCCATGGTATTCTCCAGGCAAGAATACTGGAGTGGGTTGCCATTTCCTTCTCCAAAATATTGTGAGGCAATATTTATTAAATGTAACTAATTGCATGATTGCTCATCCATTTTTCTTTCAACAAACAGTTTTAAGATCTTATTAAAGGCCAGGTACCAGAATAGATGTTGAGTAACCAACATGGCGCATCCCTCATGGAATCAAGGTGTAAAATGTGAAATAACTGAAAAACAAGCATATAATTTCACCTTGTCAAAGTGACATAAAAGAGAAAATGGTATGCTATGGAGGTAGGAGAAGTTGGCCTCATCAAGGGAGAGCAGGAAAAACTGTCTCAGCTAATATCAGAAAAGAAAAAAGATGAGTTATATAGGACAAAAAAAGGAATAAGACAAAAATGAAATGTACAAATACTTTGTCTCAGAGGTTAGCAAGTCAGGTAAAAGAAACTTAAAGAATGCCAGTGTTCTTGGCACTGGTAATTGGAATATTTCCTGCCAGCTCAGTAAACAAGGATATTACAGTCATTGCTGATGGTGGACTGGCATCTAGCAGTCATCAAACCACAGGCATTCACCTTGGTGAGCCCTAAGGAAACTCAGCAGATAATAACTCAGGATACAGGTTCCAGATAGCTGAGGTACATATCAAAGGAATGAATTCAGTGAGACCAGACTCTTGCATCTTCCCTTACATCAGTTCTGTTCCGTCTTTTAGTTGTGTCCCACTCTTTGTAATGCCGTGAATTGGGGCACACCAAGCTTCCCTCACCTCATCCACAACCAACTTCCTGAGCTTGCTCAAACTCATGTCCATCAAGTAGGTGATGCCATCCAACCATCTCATCTTCTGTCCTCTTCTTCTCCTCCCACCTTCAATCTTTCCCATCATCAGGGTCTTTTCCTGAGTCAGTTCTTCCCATCAGGTGGCCAAAGTATTTGGGCTTCAGTTTCAGCATCAGTCCTTCCAATGAATATTCAGGATTGATTTCCTTTAGGATTGACTGGTTTGATCTCCTTGCAGTCCAAGAGACTCTCAAGAGTCTTCTCCAATACCACAGTTCAAAAGCATTAATTCTTCTGTGTTCAGCTTTCTTTATGGTCCAACTCTCACATTTATACATGACTGCTGGAAAAACCATAGCTTTGACTATACTTACCTTTGTTGACAAAGTAGTCTCTGCTTTTTAATATGCTGTCTAGGTTGGTCATAGCTTTTCTCCCAAAGAGCAAGCATCTTTTAATTTCATGGTTGCAGTCACCATCTGCAGTGATTTTGGAGCCTGAGAAGGTAAAGTCTGTCACTGTTTGTATTGTTTCTTCATTTATTTGTCATGAAGTGATGGAGCCAGATGCCACAATCTTCACTTATTGAATGTTGAGTTGTAAGCCAGCTTTCTCTCTTCTTTCAGTTTCATCAAGAGGCTCTTTAGCTCCTCTTCACTTTCTGTCATAAGAGTGGTGTTATCTGTATATCTGAGGTTATTGATATTTTTCCTGGCAATCCTGACTCCAGCTTGTGCCTGCCCCCTTACACACAAGGGCCTGGAGAATTATCTCAAGATGGCAGAGTAGAAGGATGTGCACTCATCTTCTCCTACAAGAACTCCAAAGTTGCAACTTGCAGCTGAACAACCATTGAGAGGAGAATGTTGGATCCCACCAAAAAAGATACCCCATGTCCAAGGGCAAAGGAGAAACCCCAAGAAGATGGTAGAAAGGGCAAAATTACATTTAGTATCAAACCCCATACTTGCCAGAGACTTGGAGGACTCAAACAAACCCTTGTGTGTCTCAAGACCCAGAAACTCCACAAGAGACTGAGCCACATCTGCCATTGAGTATTTGAGTGTCTCTTGCAGAGACACAGGTCAGCAGTGGCCACCATAGGGACAGAGGCTCTGGCTGTGACAGTCCTAGGAGGCATTGCACGTGGCATAAATCTTCCTGGAGGAGGTCACCATTATCACCACCATAGAGTCACCAAGCAAATGACCCACAAACAGGAGAATAATTCTATCAAAGAAGTTCTTGCGTTGTTGCAAAAGTTCTAGGGCCCACAACAGATTCCCCAACCTCAAGATCCTACAAAGAGACTGATAACCCCCAGGGAATTTGACTTTGAAGGCCAGTGGGATTTGATTATAGAACTTCCACAGGACTGGAAAAACAGACTCTTGGAGGGCACAAACAAAATTTTGCATGCACCGGGACCCAAGAGAAAGGATCATGACACCACAAGAGACAGAACCAGACTTGCCTGTGGGTGTCCAGGAGACTCTGGCGGAGTCTTGGGCTGATAGTGGCCTGCCACAGGGTCGGGGCATTGAATACAACGGTCCTGGGGGCCCCGGGGTGTGCTGGCATTAGTCCTTTAGAAGAAGGTTACCACTATCACCGTTACCCCTACTATAGCTTAGCCTCAGACCAAACTACAGGGAGGGAACACAGTCCTACCCTTCAACAGAAAATTGGATTAAAAATTTACTGAGCATGGCTCTGCCCATCAGAGCAAGGCCCAGAATCCTTCACAGCCAATCCCTCCAATCAGGAAGCTTCCACAAGCCTCTTATCCATCAGAGGGCAGATGGAATGAAAGCCACAACCACAGAAAACTAATCAAACTTATCACATGGATCAAAGCCATGTCCAACTCAATGAAACTATGAGACATGCCATGTAGGGCTACCCAAGATGGATGGGTCATGGTGGAGAGTTATGACAAAACATGGTCCACTGTAAAAGGGAATGGCAAACCACTTCAGTATTCTTGCCTTGAGAATCCCAAGAACAGTATGAAAAGTGTTCTCTTGATATCTCTAATTTTTTTGAAGAGGTTTCTAGTCTTTCCCATTCTATTGTTTTCCTCTATTTCCTGCATTGATCTCTTAGGAAGGCTTTCTTATCTCTCCTTGATATTCTTTGAAACTCTGCATTCAGATGGATATCTCTTTCCTTTACAACTTTGCCTTTCACTTCTCTTGTTTTTTCAGCTATTTGTAAGGCCTCCTCAGACAACCATTTTGCCTTTTTGCATTTCTTTTTCTTGGGGATGATTTTGATCACTGCCTTCTGTATAGTGTCACGAACCTCCATCCATAGTTCTTCAGGTACTCTGCCTATCAGATCTAATCCATTGAATCTATTTGTCACTTCCACTGTATAACCATAAGGGATTTGATTTAGGTTATACCTGAATGGCCTAATGGTTTTCCCTACTTTCTTCAATTTAAATCTGAATTTGGGAATAAAGAGTTCATGATCTGAGCCACAGTCAGCTCCAGGTCTTGTTTTTGCTGACTGTATAAAGCTTCTACATCTTTGGCTGCAAAGACTATAATCAATCTGATTTCAGTGTTGACCATCTGGTGATGTCCATGTGTAGAGTCTTCTCTTGTGTTGTTGGAAGAGGGTATTTGCTATGACCAGTGCGTTCTCTTGGCAAAACTCTTAGCCTTTGCCCTGCTTTATTTTGTATTGCAAGGCCAAACTTGCCTGTACTCCAGGGATCTCTTGACTTCCTACTTTTGCATTCCAGGCCCTATAATGAAAAGAACATCTTTTTTTTTTTTTTTTTTGGTGTTAGTTCTAGAAGGTCTTGAATGGTCACAGAACCATTCAACTTCAGCTTCTTTGGCATTACTGGTTGGGGCATTGACTCAGATTACTGTGATATTGAATGTTTTCCCTTGAAACAAGCAGAGATCATTCTGTCATTTTTGAGACTGCACCCAAGTACTGTATTTTGAACTCTTTTGTTGACTTTGAGGGCTACTCCATTTTTTCTAAGGGATTGTTACCCACAATAGTAGATATAATGGTCACCTGTTTTAGATTTGCCCATTCTGGTCCATTTTAGTTCAATGATTCCTAAAATGTTCACTCTTGACATCTCCTGTTTGACCACTTGTACTTTACCTTGATTCAGGGACCTAACATTCCAAGTTCCTGTGCATTATTGTTATTTACAGCATCAGACTTTACTTCCGTCACCAGTCATATCCACAACTTGGCGTTGTTTTCATTTTAGCTCAGCCTCTTCATGATTTATGGAACTATTTCTCCACTGTTCTCCAGTAGCATATTGGACACACTGATCTGGGAGTTCATCTTTCAGTGTCTTATCTTTTTGCCTTATAGTAAGGAGTGCTATGTTTATCTTCTGAATTATGAGATATGACTGGAAATCTTTAGCTAAGTGTGTTGTGATCAAATATGTTTTTAAAAGATCATTCTGGCTAAAGCTATGTTTCTAGAGAGAGTTGGCTCATGGTAAACCAGTTAGAAGGCTATTGCTAAGTAGATGGTAGTTAAAGTGAACTAGTGGGATGATTTGTGCAATATTTAGGAAGAAAAATGACAGTGTTTGGTGATGAATTATGTCTATATATAGATAGAAAAAGAGAGAGAGAGAGAGAAGTCTGTATCAGGATGCTTCTTGGATTCCTTGTTTTCAATAGATGGCTTAATTTTATAGTGAATAAAAGAACAGTAGAAAAAGACCCAAATTTGTTGAGGAATAATGAAGTAATTCATTTTAGGCCACGGGATTTAGGTGTGCTTATCAAGCTCAAGAGGAATTGTGAAATAAACATTTAAATATGTTGTTCATGATTTGAAAAGAAAGCTATGGACTTTGAAACATATAGTAGTAAATTGTCTGAGTATAGCTAAAACCAATGGGATAGATAGAATCTAGCACTTCTAAAGGAATTAGAGTGAATAAATGTGTGCCTCAAAGTGAATGTTGAGAACCTGTTGGTGAAATAGGGGTAGAAACACAAGCAAGCAGGCAGAAAAGGAATAGAAACAGCAATATTCAACCCCTAAGAACACTACAGAGGGTAAAAACTGAGAAGATTTTATATAAAAGGCACAGTTTACAGGGTTAAATCATGTTAAGAGGTTAGGTAAGGGGAAGACTCTAAAGCATCACCATTTTATTTCTTGAAAGCAACTAATAATGAAACTTCTAGGTGGCATTTTGGGGGTTCTGAGAAGCTCCAGTCCTTTATGTCTCAGCTCACAAAGATTTCAGTGAGAGGCAAAGTGATAGATAAGAATTGATTTATTAGAATAGGATCCCTGTGAGGCTTACAAGAGGCAAGTAAGAGAGTGCCATACCCTGAGAACTTAGTAGGCTACAGTTTTATAATCAAAGGAAAAGTGAGGAGAGGGGAAAGACCACTTTCTTCCTCATTCTTGAGCAGATGCCAAATTTTCATCTTCAGTTCCTCCTCCAGTTTGGGCAGGGGAGTCTTCTTGTCTCTGTCTTGTCAAGCCAGGACTGTCGTGGCACTATGGAAAAAATATTTCAGGTCTCAGTACAATGAAGAGCTTTCACTTTGAAATGTCACCTTTGTATAAACTATTGTTTTTATGTGTATGTGTGCTGAGAGCATATCCTGAGCTCACTGGGCAGAATTTGGGTCTCATGCCACCTCTGTTTTATTGTTTGAGGGCGTGTCTTATGCTTCTGTTGCATGGTTTTATTGTTAGACAAGTCTGCTTGGTTTTGTGGTTAAGCAAAACTGCTTTCTAGAATAATCATTAACTTATGGGAGTTCCCCATTTTTCTACTTAAAATCCCCTAGTGGGATTAATTATTTAAGAAGTTACTGTGTCCTTTTACTCTGTCCCTATCAATAATAGAATATATTTGGAGAGACAAGGAGTGAAATCAGTACAGATTTTATTAGATCACCTTCTATATTAAACTTCAGTTCCATCACATACACGCTTGAAAACACCATCCATACTTCAAATCATCCAGACAGTCCCTGGCAGCAGGGTCATAAAATGAATATTTTAGATTAAAATCAGTCATGATTTTCCTTGGAACAATGCTACATTTATCTTACACTAAATAATCATTGGACCCCCAAAATTTGTTGACCACCTAAATAAATCACTGAAAGAAAAGAGGGCATATATAGTTCTGTACCATAGTCAGGAATGACATGATAATTCCATGCAATAGAAAACCAGAACCTTGCTGACCACTAACTGACTCCTCAGGCTATAACCAATTTTAGCTCCCCACTTGCTAGTAGACAGAAAAGTACTGAGATATTTTACTTATTTATTCTCACCACAGTGGCATCACAAAAATATATCTTTTCTTCTATTTGTTTCCTCTGCCTTTTTTTCTTCTCAACTCTAATTTGCTTTTCCCTAACATGGATCACAATAAACTGTGGAAAATTCTGAAAGAGATGGGAATACCAGATCACCTGACCTGCCTCTTGAGAAACCTGTATGCAGGTCAGGAAGCAACAGTTAGAACTGGACATGGAACAACAGACTGGTTTCAAACAGGAAAAGGAGTACCTCAAGGCTGTATATTGTCACCCTGCTTATTTAACTTATATGCAGAGTACCATGAGAAACGCTGGGCTGGAAGAAGGACAAGCTGGAATCAAGATTGCCGGGAGAAATATAAGTAACCTCAGATATGCAAATGACACCAACTTTATGGCAGAAAGTAAAGAGGAACTAAAAAGCCTCTTGATGAAAGTGAAAGAGGAGAGTGAAAATGTTGGCTTAAAGCTCAACATTCAGAAAACTAAGATCATGGCATCTGGTCCCATCACTTCATGGGAAATAGATGGGGAAATGGTGGAAACAGTGTTAGACTTTATTTTGGGGGGCTCCAAAATCACTGCAGATGCTGGTTGCGGCCATGAAATTAAAAGACGCTTACTCCTTGGAAGGAAAGTTATGACCGACCTAGATAGCATATTAAAAAGCAGAGACATTACTTTGCCAACAAAAGTCCGTCTAGTCAAGGCTATGGTTTTTCCAGTGGTCATGTATGGATGTGAGAGTTGAACTGTGAAGAAGGCTGAGTGCCAAAGCATTGATGCTTTTGAACTGTGGTGTTGGAGAAGACTCTTGAGAGTCCCTTGGACTGCAAGAAGATCCAACCAGTCCATCCTAAAGGAGATCAGTCTTAGGTGTTCATTGAAAGGACTGATGTTGAAACTGAAACTCCAATACCTCATGCGAAGAGTGACTCATTGGAAAAGACCCTGATGCTGGGAGGGCTTGGGGGCAGGAGGAGAAGGGGACGACAGAGGATGAGATGGCTGGATGGCATCACCGACTCGATGGACATGAGTTTGAGTAAACTCTGGGAGTTGGTGATGGACAGGGAGGCCTGGCGTGCTGTGATTCATGGGGTCGCAAAGAGTCAGACACCACTGAGTGACTGAACTGAACTAAACATTTACAAATCATTTCCTATTTTTTTGGCTCAATCTATGAAACTCATTTGATCTCATATGAGGTATTATCATTAGCAAAACTTTCTCCGGACTATAGAAGCTGATCTGAATTTGAACTTGTGTCTCCCAAATATCACTAATTATAGTAGAAATCTATTCTCCAAGGTGGGTCCACAAAATTTTTCATATAATTAAAGTCTCTATTCCTCTGGCTTTCGGATTCACAGTGTTATTACTGTGAAAACATCCTTAGGAGCTGTGGTTAAAAGAGAAGACAGAAGGAACCTTGATGATTTTCAGGTATTTTCTATTTTGAGTGTCAGAGAAAGTTGAACATTGAAAGAAAACAGACAGATAAAGCACAGTGGAAGGAGATCTGTGTGAGATATAAGAGTGACAGCAAGACCCAACACAAAATTAAATTCTACCTTGCATATAATAACTGACAGTCAAACTAATGTTGTGCAGTGAAAACGGAAAATGATCTCCTAGAATAAAACAAAGAGATACAAATTATGGGGAAAAAATTAGTTTGGAGAAGAGAGAACAAATATCTGACCAAAAAGATAATGTGGAATATTGGAAGCTGCCTTCAGATCAATAAGAGATTAAAGTGTCCTAGAAGAAAATAAAAGTATCTGGCAATAGAAAGCTAAAAGCTCATTACAGTCCAAGGAAATACAATGAATAGGACACTTCATGATCACATTAAAAAGTAATTTTAAAAAATCAAGAGAAATTTCATAGCCTTCCAGGGTAGATAAATATAGGTTACTTTCAGAACGAAATCAATGTCTCAGATTTTCTGTTCAAGAGAAAAGAAAACAACAGAGCAAGATCTGGTGAATTTTTAGGGAAAATGACCATGACCCAAGAATCCTTCATCTTAACAGTCTTTTGTGAAAGAAGTATAGAAAATCAATCTCCTATATAAATGGACTAAAAGATGGGCCTCTGGACCATTCTTGAAAAATAAAATCATTTAAGCAGTACTCTTAACAGCAATACAGGAAACAGAATTACTAAACAAAGACAGGAGAAAGTGTTGTATAACATTATTTCTGTTCACTTTTCTTACGTAAAAATTATTTTATATATATACACACACACACACACACACACACACATATATATATATATATATGTATTACTCCAAAAATGATGCTTTTGTAATAGCATGAAAATGGAAAAAAAAAATTTATCATACTTTGGAAATTAGATGTATAGAAATTATATCATTAAATATAAGGTTTTAAAAAGATCTTAATGACATGGGAAAATACATGATGATATGACAAGAAAATATAAATACATAAGATCTAAACACGTACAAGCAGTTTGACTTCAACTAAGGAAAGGAAGATAAAGAGATAAGAGAGGGAAAAAATATAGCTTTGTTGAGAAACAGACCAGGGCCAGGGTAGATGGAGTCTAGAAAGTAAAGCAGAATTCCAGTTAGGACATTTACACATTGCGTCTATGGATGCAAAATGCTATGCGATCATGAAAAGTATGGAGATCCCTCAAAAAATAAAAAATAGAACTATAATATAATCTTGGAATCTTATATCTGGGAATATACAACAAAGAACTGAAACCTGGATCTCCCAATATTTTGTTATTTGTGTGAACCTGCTATTTCTTTAATCAAGAAGGTGAGTTTTATTCTCTCCCCCCTTAATCTAGGTTGACTTTAGTGACTTGATTAACCAATAAGATGTTATAAAGATGACATTTTGGGACTCCCAAGGCTACATGCAAAGAACCCTGAAGTTTCTGTTTGAGACCCTTAGAACATTAACATTGGGGGAAGCCATCTGTCATGTAAGAAGTCCAAATATCCATACAATCTACCCTTACATGCTGTGAGGAGACTTAATCCATCAGCGCAAGGAGTCTGTATATAGAAAGAATGAATCTTGGACATCACCAGCTAGTCCAGTCAACCCAGTCCAGTTATTCAGCTTATGAATGGAGAAGCCACATTAGACTTCAAGAATAGTAAATCCTTTCTGTAACTCAGCTGTCATATGACTGCAGTTTTATGAGAGACACAAAGCAGTAATTGATCAGCCAAGTCCAAGCAGCACACAAAAGCATTAGAAGTAACAAATTGTTGTTTTAAGCCACTAAGTTTTAGTGCAGTTTGTTGTGCAGCAGTAGCTAATAGAAAAACAAAAGAGAAAGAACAGGATAAACAAACAGAAAAGCATGATCCCCTAAAATCAGAGAATTTGAGGAACAGAACTTAAAAAAAAAGAACTATGACTAATATCCTTAAGAATATGAGGAAATGAATTGCAATTAAAAAAGCCGAAAGAGAAAGCTGTGGATAAGGGGAAAATTAGAAAACTGGAAAAAAAAAATTTTAAATTAAAAATACAACTATCAAAACAAAAGATTCAATAAAGAGTTGAAAATTAGAAAGAATAAATTCCTCTTACCTAAATAATAAAAATAAAAAGTATAAAATGAGTAAGAAGAAATCATAAGCATCACTCTTAAGATCCAATATTACTGAAAGGGGTTCCAGGATAAGAAATCATGAAAACAAAAAGGAAATCATTCAAGCAATAACAGAAGAGTATCTATAAGAGCTAAATAACATGGTATTTCACTTAAAGGAAGCAAACAACTACTAAGTGTAATGAAAAAACAACAACAAAAGATCCTCATTTGGAGCATCAATATGAAATTTAAAACATCAAGGATAAAAGGATCCTGAAAATTACCTAAAAAAGGAACATTTAAAATAAATTTTTGATGAGTAAAAATGGGTGCTTAAATGCTCATAAAAAGCAATGCCTCTAAAATTCTTTTGAATTCTATTATGAAGTCGGTGTATTTTATTGAATTAGATACATCATTAAATGTAAGCAGCTTTATAATTCTCTATATCACTAAAAAGTACAAAACAAAAGCATTGTAAAGTGCCATTGTTTTATAAGGTATATGTGATTTTAAATATGGAAAGAAAAATAAGCTCTAAAAATTCCATAAATTTCCTTTACAAAGATCCATACATAGTTTGGTACATTAGCCATGCAGAGTAATTCTTATCCACTCTAAAGTTTGAGAACTACATGTTAGAATAAACAGAAGAAATAAGAATAAAAGTTTATAAGCGGATACCTGGGCTTTAAAATGATTCATTTTTAATATAATCATTGAAATTAGATGAGGAATTCTAAAATTATTCTGCTCCCCTATAGGGTATATCTTATTCTGCTTTTAATGTTAAGGATACATAACCTTACTTATACGTTGTTGAGGATTAAAGAATTGCATCCTGGAAGGCTGGTGGATGACTCATATGTGAAATGTGAATTTGATATGGAAACTCATTATCCAACGAAACTAACATTTACTTTTGAAGTTAGTAATAATTGAGATGCTTTTCAGACATGAAAGGACTCTGAAAGTTGACCTACTTTAAGCAATTTCTTGCTAAAATACCTGAAAAAAATATTCTAGCAAAAACAAGAATGAAATATGGGACAGTGCACCCAAACTAGAAGAACTATGGAAGATCAACCTATAAATCCAACAGTGGCACATAATTTGAGGGTAATTAGTCTTCATTACATTGAATTAAGGAGGGGAGCCTTGGAAAGGAGGCCTTTGGAGAAAGGGGAGATTACAAAAGAATAGTTGATGTAGTAAAATTTAATCAACAAAGAGTTATGTTTATGGTCAAAGTTTAAGAAAAAAAAAGAAAGCAAGTTTCAGCACAGAGGAACATAGACACTACGAAAGACAGGAATTAAACTACTATATAATAATAATTATATAAATAAATAAATAGAAATAAACTACTATAAAATTGTAATTATATAAACTATTTATTGTTAACATTTAGAATTAACATATAAATGAAGTAAGGAAGGTGGTTGGGCTTCCCAGGTGGCGGCCAATGGTAAAGAACCCACCTGCCTATGCAGGAGATGTAAGAGACATGAGTTCAATGCCTGGTCCAGGAAGATCCCCCGGAGGAAGGCCCAGCAATCTCTCCAGTATTCTTGCCTGGAGAATCTCATGGACAGGAACCCAGTGAGCTGCAGTCCAATGAGTCACAAACAGTTAGACACAACTAAAGCGACTTAGCACACACACACAAGTAAGGTGGTTACAGATTAGGATCTAGTGATACCAATTTTGATGCTGAATAAATAAAGATAAATGAAAGTTAGAGAGTAGAAATAGAAAGAGGGCTGAAGGGAAGAGCAGGGACATTAATATTCTTATCATACAGGCGGGGAGTCAAGATATGCATTTATGTTTGATGAATAAGAAATAAAGAACAAAGATGAACTGCAAACATGTTAAAAAAAAAAAAAAGCAGTGGACAAACAGAAAATTGAAAGAAGGGAAAGAGAAAGGGGGATAAGGGTAAAGGAGCTAGATTAACATCAATCTCAGGTGAATATATCTAAAATTGATACATTAGGAGATAGTGATTAAACATAAATATGAAAATCAGTGATAGCTTTGTATTTCGAAAAGGTGTCTTTAGAAGTAAGGATGGATCTAGTAGGAAATTATTGCATACCACTAAATCCCTATTTTACTTTTTTTGTCTTTATTTTTTAAGCCATGTGCATATATTATCATGGGAAAATTTAAAAAAATTAAAAACTCAGGAAGCTGAGATAAGTCAGGCTCCATGGAGAGCTCATAAAACATTTTACTCAGCATTTCTTGACTCCAGATCCTATGTGCTATCTCATACATAAAGTTGTGTTAAAACCGGTTTCCTAACTAACAATGATAATAATAACATTTCATTGTTTTATTCTCTCATCAGTGGATACTATGACTAGCCTCACTCTAAAGATAAGGAAATTGAGATGCAGAGAAATGAAGAAACTCATTTGGAGACACACAGGCAATGAATGTTAGTCAGTATTGGAATCTGCATTTCTCGCCTCTGATACTATACCTTAACTACCTGAGCAGGAAGAAAAAAATGCACAGTTCTCCTAACTTAAGGAATTTCTCCTATGGCTCCTCCAAAACCCCAGTCTACAATTTCAGTTTATTTCCTCACTGCTTCCTTTTCAAAGATTCCCTCGTGGGCTTCCGTTGTGGCTCAGCTGGTAAAGAATCCGCCTGCAATGCAGGAGAACTGGGTTTGATCCCTGGGTTGGGAAGATCCCCTGGAGAAGGGAAAGGCTACCCACTCCAGAATTGTGGCCTGGAGAATTCCATGGACTGTATAGTCCACGGGGTCACAAGAAGTTGGACGTTACTGAGCAACATTCACTTTCACTTTCCTTTTCATAGTTCTTGTGTGTCCACGGACTAGGCAGAGATGAACTGTTTCTGATTCTACAACATGTCTACTGATTTCCTGACTCAGGTCTTTGTCTTCATAACTTTCAAGCCTAAAATTTATTCACTGAGATGTTCATTGTAGGTTAGAGCAAAAGAAAACACAGCCGCTGTAATCAGACCTGGGATTAATTCATAAATATGTTATCTATTAACATGGGTGATATTTGGCAAGTTTCCCAAACTTCTCTGAGCCTTCATGTCTTCGCCTGTAAGTTGCAGACAGTACTAGGGAATGATGCTGGACAGTTGGAGAATTCGTGAGCATATGCTTACAAATAATTTCATACTACGCATGGTACCCAGTATGTACCCCACTTACAGGACCTGAGTAAGCCAGAGACTCATTCTTACAGTTATACTGGGAGTGCTTGGCAATTTCAAAGAAAACTGTATGTTCCATCATTGTTCAATTGTTAAGTTGTGTCCTACTCCTTGCAACCCCATGGATGGCAGCACTCCAGGTTCCCCCGTCCTTCACTCAAATTCATGTGCAGTGAGTCGGTGATGCTATCTAATCATCTAATCCTCTGCTGCCCTCTTCTTTTGCTTTCAGTCTTTCCCAGCATCAGGGTCTTTTCCACTGAGTTGGCTCTTTATCTGAGGCGGCCAAAGTATTGGAGCTTCAGCTTCAGCATCAGTCCTTCCAAAGAATTTTCAGGGTTGATTTCCTTTAGGATTGACAGATTTGATCTCCTTGAAGACCAAGGGACTGTCAAGAGTCTTCTCCAGCACCACAATTTGAAATCATCAACTCTTCAGTGCTTAGCCTTCTTTATGGACAAACTCTCAAATTCTTACCTGTTTACTGGAAAAGCCATAGTTTTGACTGTTGACCTGTGTTGGCAGAGTAATGTCTGTTTTTTAATATGCTGTCTTGGTTTATCATAGTTTTTCTTCCAAGGAGCAAGTGTCTGTTAAGTCCATGGCTGCAATCACTGTCCACAGTGATTTTGGAGCCCAAGAAAATAAAATATCACTGCTTCTACTTTTCTCCATCTATTTGCCGTGGAGTGATGGGACCAGATGCTACGATCTTAGTTTTTTTAATATTGAGCTTTAAGCCAGCTTTTTCACGCTCCTCTTTCACCCTTATTAAGAGGCTCTTTAGTTTCTCTTTGTCTTCTATCATTAGAGTGGTATCACATGAGTGTGTCTTTTTTTTCTGGGCCACGCCCCACATAGGTCTTAGTTCCCTGACCAGAGATTGAACCTGCACCCCCTACATTGGAATTGAGAGTTTTAACCACCGAGTTTCCAGGGAAGTCCTAACAGATCTCTATTTTGAATACAGATGAGTGTCAGGTGAAAAGGCTGTGTGCTTTTTAGCAGGAAGCCATGCATTTCTCAGACAGTTATACATGAAGCATTGTGACTTCTTGGGTTCAGTGATGTATGATTCATTGTGCATTTTGCAGAGAGTTTGACACTTTATAGACAGGGCATTTGAGACCATCTGAAGACTGCACGCAGCCACATGTGCATGACCAGCAGTGGATTTGCAAACCACCATGCACTTTGTGAAGATCTGCATTTTGAACCCAGCTGGGTGACAAGCTTTAATATCACTCTGGTGGTAAATACATCTTTAGTGTCCTGTTAGTTACTGGCTTGTCTTCTATGGCTGCAGCCAAAATATTTAAATTTGTACTTGAGCTGAAAAATCCATGACATAATGAAATTCTTTCATTAATCCTTTATAGTTCTGTCTGATCTCCATACCTATAAATCTGTGCATGTATGTACATATAAATTTCCTTTTGGGAACATAGAGATTAAAAGTGTTAAAATATCTATTTTTATAGTCTCTTTGTTTTAATTTAATTTCCTCTATTTCCTATCAGTTCCCCTTCCATGGAGCTGTCACTGAAAGAAAAAATTACAACAGAAAATGTGGAGCCAGAAAAAAATCTGTTGTAGTTTTTTCTTTCAGTGAAAGTAGAACTCAAATCTCTACAAATTAGAGAGAGAAATATAAGCATTGTGGCAAAGACTGGAACACATTCCTTTGTTCCTAGCACATAGCTGATCTAATCTCCCTGGCCTTCTGAAAAGTGGCTTTGGCCGCATGACTGAGATGTAGGCCAGACCAGAAGCCACACTGAAGCAAGCACCTGAACTGCATTCACTCTGCAAATCTTCCCCATTCACCTATGAAATTCAACTCAACCACGTCTTAAAAATTGAGAATCTAAGTCTCCCCTAAAATGAAATAATTTATAAACATCCCAAGTCAGTGGCTATGGGAGCAAGCAAATGATCTCAATATTAACAGTCTACTGGATTATGAACATCAATAGTCAAAATAACATATAGGTCATCTACTAAATGCTATTGGAGGGTTCAACAATGTTACTGTAGATAGTGGCCCCATAGACCAAAATAAACAATTAGAAAAATGATACAATTTTCATAGCCACATAAATTATAAAGCGTCTAGAAATTAAGCTAACAGAGCATGTGCAATTTTGTAGAAGAATGTGCAAGCATTATTGACGTAAATTTTAAAATAGCTTGTTCGTGGGCCGTCTAAGCCCAATATGCATATGGAAGTTTAACAGGGAAAACAGGAGACAATAACAGACACAGAAGCAGAGAGGCTGCGAGATAGACAGGAGCAGGGTCTCTACAACATCACATGATAGTGGGAACCAGGTCAGTTACCAAAAGGTCCTCGGAACTTTTGCTCTTAGGAGGGAAGATGGGTGAGAACAGAGTTTGGGACACACACAGATAATGTTGGATGTTGCTCCTACTTAGACTACCAGGGCCTTTTTCAGAATGTGAGAGGTCAGTGGAAAGCTCTTGAAAAACAGGCTGAGTAGTTTTGGGCCAGCACTGAACTCCGTGCCATGATTCCTCCGAAGCAATTCCTTCAGTCACTCTGGCAATCTAACTGGCACATGGAATAGACCTGGGGCCCCAAAGTCCCCCAGACTGATAATCAGAGAGAAAGCCTCTAAACTTCCAGCCACACCCCACCCTCAATACAGGAGAGCTTCCTAGGGCAGTGGGTTCATTTCTTAAGCAAGCAGTGGAGAAACAGACAGAGAGAACAAGAACAGAGAAACCGAGGCTGGGATAGAATGTCCGACTAAGGGAAGGCTCCTGATTACTCTTTCCTCTGCAACAAACAAGATGGTCCTCTGCCTCATAGTGACTTCTGTGATGCTCTCTTCCAGCTCAATGCCCCAGAGGCTCATCTCATGTCTTGCTCCACATGCAAAGGCTCTTTCGTTTTGCAAAGATAACATGTACACATAACCTCTGGAGAAGACTCTTGAGAGTCCCTTGGACTGCAAGGAGATCCAACCAGTCCATCCTAAAGGAAATCAGTCTTGGGTGTTCATTGGAAGGACTGATGTTGAAGCTGAAACTCCAATATTTTGGCCACCTGATGCGAAGAGCTGACTCATCTGAAAAGACCCTGATGCTGAGAGAGATTGAGGGCAGGAGGAGAAGGGGATGACAGAGGATGAGATGGTTGGATGGCATCACCGACTTGATGGACATGAGTTTGGGTAAACTCCGGGAGTTGGTGATGGACAGGGAGGCCTGGCGTGCTGTGGTTCATGGGGTCGCAAAGAGTCAGACATGACTGAGTGACTGAACTGAACTGAACTGAACACATAACCTCCCAGGGCTGAAGTCCGTGGGCTCTTCCTGAGTTCTGCAGGGCTGACAACTGAACGCTTTGTGCTCCAAAGCGTTTCTATCCAGTGCACTCAGAGCAGGCTTCCCCCAGGGAATCCACTTGCCTCTGAGTGTGCTGCCCTTACCCAGAACCCTCATTAAAACTCTGAACTCCATGGAACCATTTCCACATCCTGCTGAGGTCACAGTGACACGCTCTCATCAAGAGAGATAAACTCCCCTGGTGAACTCCTTGGACTTTATTCTGATTTCCAAGAAGGAAATGAATGTGGCCCCATGGGTCTTCCAAGGTTCTAGAGGCAGAAAGGCTTGGATTTCCCCTCTGGCTTTGCCCTTCACTTGCAGGACAACTAAAGGAAGTTCCCTAATTCTTGCCTCAGTATCTTCAATTTTCAAAAGCAAAGCATTGGGCCTCTCTGACCCTCACTTTATTCATCTAAATAAATGGGATTAATATGATCTACTTCATAGCAGCTAATGTAAAAATAAATTCAAATCATGCCATATAAATTGTAAAGGACCAAAAACTTAACACCATTACCATGATTATTTTATTATAGATTTATTTTTCCTGTCCCTCCCTGATAACGTAGTACTCTTTTCAACTCATCAAAAGGTTGAGAAAAAGTAAAGTTGCCCCATCCACAACCTTGAGTTTTGAGGAAAAAAATAAAAGAGACAGAGACAGAGATTGAGGACTGGAGAGTCCCTAAAACTTTTAAAAGTCTGGTGTTTTCCAATTTTCTTAGATGAAATAGAGCAAGATTAGCCTTTAAAAAATTAAAGCTTTTCCTCTGGCTCCTTCACAATGGAGAAGCTGTGAGGAAACCTGACTAAATTACTTTTTAATTGGCAAAACAATAAATCAGGAAACATGTATTCATTCGGTACTACAGAATGAGGCCATTGGATCTCAAAATGAATCATGGAGTGTGGCATTGTTTTGTCTTTACTGGTATTTGTCTTTTTCACAAGTTTTTAGGACTAGAAACATGAACGATAGATAAACACATAAAGTCACACGCTAGTCCTGGAATAATAATTTGACGTTTGAATCAGATGACAAAATCACTGAGCTATATATTTATTTATTTTTAGTTGTGCTGGGTCTTCTTTGCTGTGTGAGGGCTTTCTTGAGCTGAGGGAGTGGAGGCTACTCTCTGGTTATGGTGTGCTGGCTTCTCATTGTGGTGGCTTCTCTTGCTGCAGATCACAGGCTCTTGGCACATGGGCTTCAGCAGTTGCAGCATTTGGGCTCAGCAGTTGTGGCACAAGGGTCTAGCTACTCCACAGCATGTGGAATCTTCCCAGACCAGGGATCTAACAGGGTCCCCTGGGCTAGAAGGCAGATTCTTATCTGCTATACCAGCTTATCCACTATCCACTGTATCCACTATGTGCTATACCACCGCCAGGGAAGTCCTCCTTGAGCTTGAATTCAACCCAGGATTGAAACATTTCAGAAATGATTTTCACTGCTCTAAGAAGATCATTATCAGACTGGATGGCATTTGTTAAGAGCTAAGGGATTCAAAGGACCAATCAAAGATTATGACAGTTCTGGTCTGAGCCTGGATTAAGAGGCACAAAATGGCTATGGGAAGGTCATGTCATAATCATTCTGATAATTGGTGCAGCGTGTTATAGTTTATAAATGACCTTCACATTCATCCCATAATCCAAGCCTTCCAATGACCCTGGAGAATAGAAAGGAAGAATATTGGAATCCCCTTCTTAGAGATAAGGAAACAAGCTCAGATCATTTTCAAGGCTTATTTAAGTATACCCAGCCTAGGAAGTGGCACAATTGAGACTGAATTTAAGGTTTTTGTGATTTCAAATTCTAGGAGAATATTATTGCCAAGTTCTTCCATTTTGCAAAGAGAACATGAGCCCATGACTGCCTGCCTTTCCCCCACCCCCCACAGGTGAATTGCATAGTTTATTTGAGAATAGAGCTCAATGCTGCAAAACAGAATATGATGACACCAATTTTAAAGACTCTACAAGAAGAAAATCAGACCAAAATGGTCATAATACCAGGATAAAAGATCCAGGAAGAACATTTCAAGAACCAAATGGTTAGAGACCAAAAAGAGAATGCTTAATGTTGAAGTATAGATTTTGCAAGAGGGCTGCAAAGACTGGTGGGGAATTTAACTTCATGTGCTTTAGGTGTATTATTTAACTCCTCAGTGATAAAATGAAGATAATTCCTCCCACCTCATATGATAAATGAGGAAAGCAGTTTCTACCTCATGAAGGTACTGTGAAGATTTTACAAGATAACTAAGTCACTTTGCTCCTAGAGGAGGACTTGGCAACACATTCCAGTATTTTTGCTGGGAGAGTCCCATGGGCAGAGGAGCCTGGCAAGTTACAGTCCATGGGGTCACAAAGAGTCATAAGAGGCTGAAGAACCCACTCAAATCACTCTGATGCACACCTGACACTAACAAAATGTTGTAAGTCAGCTACATGCTCAGTTGCTCAGTCATGTCTGCCTCTTCGTGACCTCTTGGACTGTAGTCCACCAGGCTCCTCTGTCCATGGAATTTTCCAGGCAAGAATACTCAAGTGGGTTGCCTACTCCAGGGGATCTTCCTGACCCAGAGATTGAACCTGTGCCTCTTGAGTCTCCTGCATTGGCAGGAGGATTCTTTACCACTAAGACACCTGGGAAGCCCAAATCAGCTATGTGAAGTGAAAGTCACTCAGTCGTGTCCCACTGTTTGTGACCCCTATGGACTACACAGTCCATGGATTCCTCCAGGCCAGAATACTGGAGTGGGTAGCCTTTCCCTTCTCCAGAGGATCTCCCCAATCCAGGGATGGAACCCAGGTCTCCCGCTTTGCAGGTGGATTCTTTACCAGCTGAGCCACCAGGGAAGCCCAAGAATCCTGGAGTGGGTAGTCTGTCCCTTCTCCAGGGGATCTTCCTGACCCAGGAATCGAACCGGGGTCTCCTGAATTGCAGGTGGATTCTTTACCAACTGAGCTATGAAGGAACTTCAATAAAAACAAAATTTTAAAGATATATGGGTGTGCATTTACAATAAGGATCAATGTTATAGCTTTTATTTTTATTTTATTTTGCTTGTTTTCTAATTAATTTTTATTGGAGTATAGTTGCTTTACAATGTTTTGTTAGTTTCTGCCATACAGCAAAGTGAATCAGCTATACACACACATACATCCCCTCTTTTTTGTATTTCCTTCCCATTTACGTCATGGTGGCTCTTAAAAGATCATTCATATGAGGTGAGAATAAAGAGTGTTAGTGACACTGAGTGGAAAAGACAGAATTGTATGGCACATCGTAAGTATTTAATTAGTAACAGAGCCAGACTTCCATCCCGGGATATTGGGGATGAACCTAACTATTATGATTTCTGCAATTGGATGTAGAATTCTACTCAATAAATATCTGATATGAAGAGAATGATGAGGAATTAAAGACAAAATTGCATTTCTTGTGATTATTGTACAAGTCCTTGGTATTTCTATGAAAGCATGTTTGTATTGATGTATCATTTTTCTTTAGCACAAATGGCTTAAGAAGCCCTTCACCGGGCCTTTGGGTTCTGCTTCTCAACGTACTCAAGTAAGAGAGAGTAAGCTACCTACCTACACAAGAGTGAAAGGCCTGCAGACTCCAGGGTCTAAGACAACGTGCCAGGAATACGGGAGTCCAGTTGGAAAGGTTAGTTGGTGCTCCCTGGTGGAGACCTTTGTGCCAGAACTTGGGCTCAACTTAGCCGGCAGTACACTGAAGGTTTTGGGATAATGGAGTGGCATTCCCCAAGCCATGTTTCAGGAAGATCCATCAGGCAGCCAGTTTTGGAATAGAGGGACCCACAAGAACTTTGTTGATGGACTCCACCCTAAGAGAGAGAAGAAGGAGGCAACCATAAAAGCTTGAAATTATGCCTCACAGAGGCAACAAGCGGCCAAGGGCCACATGAGACATAACTCAAGGCTAGACTCATTTTTGAACATTTATTTTTGAATAGTTATTTTTCAAAATTGTTTGTGGTTCAAACACCACCAGACCAGGTACCAAACATAGTCACCAATGTCACACGAGTTTGTGGTTGATTTTAAATACCAACTTTTAATACTCACTCTTGTCCTTTGTGCCCATCTGCCAGTGATTAAATTCTATCTGGCTTCCTTTGGACTCAGATATCAATACCTTATCAATGCCATTCTGCCTTTGCTGGAGTTACTGGCTGTTTCACAGATTGTGTCTTCCTTTTGTGCCTGAAAGGCATTCATAATGGGCTCCATCTTCCCTCACCCCTGCCTCTTTGTCTTCCATCCTCCAATCCATGCCCACATCCATTTTTCTACTTTCTTAGCTGAAGAGCTGTCCCTTTGTGTCCTGTTTGGCTTTTTCAATACTCCTTGATTTCTTTAGACTCCTCCTTATTCACATTGACCCCTTTTGTGTTTTCCTGGCATAGTTGTTGCTTGATGGCATTCATCACCTCTGAGTATAGAATCATTTATCCACCATGCATCCTTTCTTTCCTGTTGCAGTTCACTCAATGTTACCCTTATTTCCTCTTGATTTTGCTCTACTGCAGTCTGACTTTCCATTATTATTCTTATCAGCAGTCTGTTATTTATAGAGTGCAGAAATAAGATAAGCTCTTTCTAATATAGATGGGACACAGGCAATGTGGCTGGGAATAAGAAATGTAAAAAGAGACAGAGCTACAAAACAACATAGCTAGAGGGGTGTTGCTGATGGCTGGATGAAAAATGAACTGCAGAAGGCATTAGGGGTAGAAAAGTAAAATTTCAGCAAACACAGCTATCTTCCAGGGGAGGAGGTGAGAAAATGATCACTGCTAGTCCTCTGTGCTGAGCACTGTGTGAAATCCTGTGGGTGAATCATTTCATGGCATCTTTGCCCTAAACTATGAGGCAGTGTTAGGGCTTCCCTGGAGGCTCAGACTGTAAACGCCTCTCTGAAATGCAGGAGACCCAGGTTTGACCCTGGATTGGGAAGATCCCCTGGAGAGGGAAATGGCAACCCACTCCAGTACTCTCGCCTGGAACATCCCATGGATTGAGGAGCCCGATGGGCTACAGTCCATGTGATCACAAAGAGTCAGATGTGACTGAGGGATTTCACTTTCACTTTCATGTGGCAGCATTAGCCCTGCCTTATGGACGAAGAAACTGAGGTTTAGAGAAGTTGAGGTACTGTCTGAAGCAGAACCTGCACACAAATGCAAAGATTATAAAAACATAAAATAATCATAGACAGTTATTTAGTTGCATTTCAAAAGGTTAAAAGCTTACATCCATTAATTCAGTATTCCTATGTCTGGGAGTCTAACATAAAGAAATATTTTGAGACTCAGAATAATATTTAGGTACAAACTGCTCATGGGATTGCTATTTGTAGTAGTGAAAATGCTATCACAGTCATATCTCTAGAAAAATACTTAAGTAAATAATGGCATATGCAATCAAAGAAATATGATGAAAATATTTTGAAGTAGGAAAAATTAGGAAATCCCTATATAAAAGTATAAAAACTAGAAAATAGACATGAATATATATTTGCAATGGAAAAGATTAAAATATAAATAAAATATTAATGTTTTATCTCATATTTTCTTCTATAAGTTATAATAAATAATTTTCCCATACTTCAAAACATACTCATCTTTGGACTTCCCAGGTGGCACTAATGGTAGAGACCCAAGCTACCAACTCAGGAGACTTAAGAAATTTGGGTTCCACCCCTGGGTGGGGAAGATCCTCTGGAGGAGGGCATGGGAACTCAGTCTAGTATTCATGCCTGCAGAATACCATGGACAGAGGAGCCTGGTGGGTTACAACCATAAGGTCAAAAAAGAGTCAGAGACAACTGAAGCAGCTTAGCATGCACTCGCATTCATCTTAGAAACTTGCAAAGGCCATGGAAGTAAAAAGAGTGGGTAGAAAATGCCAGCTCTGAGCTTCCTACTATTTAACTTTCTTTAATTTTTATAACATGAGACAGACAAATATTTTTGCATATAGTTTTATGATTTTATAATTCTCAGTTTGAACATTTTGAAAAACATATTCTAAAGAGGAAGGAAAAAAACAAAACATTTCTCATAATTTTACTATCCAGAAATGACTACCATTAACCTTTAGAATATTTTTCATACATTTCATTGCATTATTCCCCATGTATAATCCAGTGAAGAGAACAGAATTTTAAGGTACAGTAATATTTTACATAAAATTTAAATTCTAGCAACCTAGATGCCCATCAGCAGATGAATGGATAAGGAAGCTGTGGTACATATACACCATGGAATATTACTCAGCCATTAAAAAGAATTCATTTGAACCAGTCCTAATGAGATGAATGAAACTGGAGCCCCTTATACAGAGTGAAGTAAGCCAGAAAGATAAAGAACATTACAGCATACTAACACATATATATGGAATTTAGAAAGATGGTAACGATAACCCCATATGCAAAACAGAAAAAGAGGCACAGAAATACAGAACAGACTTTTGAACTCTATAGGAGAATGTGAGGGTGGGATATTTCAAAAGAACAGCATGTATACTATCTATGGTGAAACAGATCACCAGCCCAGGTGGGATGCATGAGACAAGTGCTCGGACCTGGTGCACTGGGAAGACCCAGAGGAATTGGGTGGAGAGGGAGGTGGGAGGGGGGATCAGGATGGGGAATACGTGTAAATCTATGGCTGATTCATATCAATGTATGACCAAAAAAAATAATAATAATAAAAAAAATAATTAAAAAAAATTCTAGTTTGGGAAATGTTATATTTAGTAAATATTATGTGGTGATTGTTTTATTTATATTTCTTTATTTCAGTTACTGAATGTCCTAGATTAATGTTTTATTGAAATAGGTTATTAAATGGGGCTTTCCTGGTGGCTCAGACAGTAGGAAATCTGCCTGCAATGCGGGAGGCACAGATTTGATCCCTGGGTTGGGAAGATCTCCTGGAGAAAGGAATGGCTACCACTCCAGTATTCTTGCCTGGGAAATCCCACGGATACACGAGCCAGACAGGCTACAGTCCACAGGGTCAAAAAGAGTTGGACACAACTGAGCAATAAACATTTTTAACACTTCCGTACTATTAAAATAATTAATTTGGCATTCCTTTTCTTTGTTTAAATGCTATGCAAAACTTTGAAAAAAATGAGGCTCTTATAAGAGTTAGGAATTGTATTTTGTTTCTAGTAACAGAGATCTGAAATTACAGTGGCTTAAACCAAATAAGGGTTATTTTTCTTTTATAAAACACTAAGGTCAGAAGTTGTCTGTTCATAGCCGACACAGTGGTATCAGACACCGAAGTGTCTTCTGTCTTTCTGCTCTCCTCTTTCTTAGCACCTGGATTTTCAACCTTAAGCTTTCTTCATGGGTAACTGGTGCTATCAATTTGTATCAGTGCTTCAGGAAGGAAGAAGGAAAATGAGGGAAGGACAAAAATGATATTTGCCAGCTGAGTCAAAGCCTTTAAAGAACTTTCGACCTCTACTTCAACGGACCACTGTCCGTCTCTATGTGCAAGGGGGCTTGAGAGTCTTCATTTAACTGATCATATTGACACAGCCCACAGGCTGTTTAATAAGATGTGACATAGATATTGTGTAGGCATTATCAGGTTTACCATAGCTCTTAATAACTTTTTATTCAGTACCATATCCTTTCCCACTGTGAATGTATATTTAATGTATGAAATAGCATTCTAAGTAATACATATTTTTAAATTCTTGGTATTAAAAAAATGAAAAGCTCTAAGGGAGCTCTCAGCATTCTTGGATCTAGATTTTGGTTTCACAGAAACTGCTTCACTGGTTGAGGATGGAGGGGTCGGAGGCAAAAATAGGTTAATTCTTTGATTATTAACTAATTAATAAATTAATCAATTCAACAAACATATTCATCACTCACTGTATTTGGGCATGATATAATTTGGGAGGATAATTGCTATGTTGGTATAATGTTTTATAGTTTATAAAGGGCTTTCCTTTATGTTTTCCTGATGCTACAGCCACAGGTAGGAAACAGGCATCACATCCACATGCTATAAATGATTTTGAGGAACAAGGAGTTTAATAAGATGTGAAATCTGTAAAGTCACTGTAGTGAAACCCAGAACTTGAACTGGGGATTTCCATCTCTTGTGAATTCTAACTTTCCCAAACTTTAGAAATTAGGATCTGGTGCTAATTAGAGAATCAAAGATCTCTCTCTCTCTTAAAATCTGGAATGTAAGTAGGTCAGGAACCACACAAGAAAAGTCTTTTGAGTCACTTCGGCAGCTCTTCCCCATACATTCTCAGCCATATCCGACTCTTTGCAACCCCATGGACTGCAGCCCCGCAGGTTTCCCTGTCTTTCACCAACTCCCTGAGTTGGTGCAAACTCATGTCCATTGAGTCGATGATGCCATTCAACCATCTCATCCTCTGTTACCCCCTTCTCCTAGTAGTAAAATCTACTGTTTACTGAGCATATACACTGTAATAGTTGTGTTCCAAGAATCTATTATCATCTTCAACAGTTTTGACACCATTTCCCCGCATATTTCACAGGTGAAGTTTAAGTAAAATTTCTGAGAATTCAAACATGAAAATAGAAAAAAAAAAAATGAGAATTTGAAGCTAAGTCAGTTGAAAATGAAAGCCTACTCATACCAACTGTTTTGGAAACAAAATAATTTTGATTGTGTTAATAAACTTTCCTGAATATTTTTCTGGGGAATTCATGGAGAATTTTATTAAAATACAAATTTTTATTGTAATTTAACAAATATCTTGAAACCACTGGGAAATACTTTGTCAGCTCTTTAGGAACTGATGAAGTTCTATTTTTTGAAGCAAATATAATAGCATTCTAAATCTGTACTTTTTAATTTTGTGATTGGCAATGTCTTCGGTATCTAGTATTCAGAAATTGAAAGTTCTCAGCAACTTATGTTTTATAACTTTATGGAAAAGTGGACCTTTTGATGATAGCTTCCACATGCTGGCAATCTTCTTGAGATCATGTACTTGATTAATGAAGAAAAAATAACCCCTCCACATTTCATTCCTGTGGTAACTTCTTTTCTATGTTTGAGATCTACTCACAGACTTCCCTGCTGGCTCAGATGGTAAAGTGTCTGCCTGCAATGTGGGAGACCCAGGTTCCATCCTTGGGTTGGGAAGATCCCCTGGAGAAGGAAATGGCAACCCACTCCAGTTCTTTTGACTGGAAAATCCCACGGACACAGTCCACAGGGTCGAAAAAGAGTCAGAAAGGCTGAGTGACTTCTCTTTCACGGTGTTCAAGGGGGTGTCTCTCTTACTGCCCTGGTGGCATTCTTGAAGTTGCCCACAGTCCCCTCAGGACCACCTACCTCATAATGCCTGGCAAAACGCACAGTACTTGGTCAGCTGATGTTCAATATTGATGTGAATTGAAGCAATGTAATGTTAGAGAGGACAGCTAAATACATAAACAACACGAGAATCCATCAACAAGTAAGGGGCCTAGAAGTCAATCTCTGGTGCACTTGCTAGGAACACCACTCATTTTACTTTTTAGCTTTACAATATCCTATTCTCATATTGTCTGTTCCCTTTTACTTCTTATCTTTTTCTCATTCTCTTTTCTTTACATTTCTCTCTTTTTCTTACCTCTCTTCATTTCATCCTCTGATAATGTAAGAACATCAACCTTTTATTGAACATTCATTTTATTAATATTGATTTCCCTTTAATTCCCTTTATGCCTTTGAAATAGGGGAATTTTCCATCTTTGATGATAAGGATAACTTGCTTAAATTTTAAATAGTTTCATCAGGATCACACAGCTCTTAAGTGGCAGAGTCATTCAAACTCTGAATCACAATCATATTTCTATAGATATGAAAGAACATAAAAGTGATTTCCTTCTCTATGAGGTTGGCTGAGTGGTGATCTCTGCCAGTATGGGCTCTTGGATCTTCGATATACCTTCAGGCTATTCTTCTTTTTATTTTCCTGTTTAGTTGAATAACACTGCTTGGCCACAAAGCAATGAAAATTTCCCTCTGGCTCATTAGGTATGAAAAGGTTTAAGATGAGATCATGGATGTTTTCATTCCCCCTTGGCAAAAATACATCAATACAAACATGCTCTCATAGAAATACCAAGGACTTGTTGTACAATAATCACAAGAAATACAATTCTGTCTTTAATTCCTCATCATTCTCTTCATATCAGATATTTATTGAATAGAATTCTACATCCAATTGCAGAAATCATAATAGGTAAGTTCATCCCCAATATCCCAGGATGGAAGTCTGGCTCTGTTACTAATTAAATACTTATGATGTACCATACAATTCTGTCTTTTCCACTCAGTGTCACTAACGCTATCTGGAAGAAGATTGAGTCTTTCCAAGTAATGCATAAATGCATAAGATAAAAATGCTGATCCCATTACCCTCAACTATCTCAATAATTTTATAAGCCTCTAAATCTCTGTATTAAGTAATATTTTGTATACAACTCAGAATGATTTGTAATGTTTTGATCAGACTGAGGCTGATTGAATACATAGTGCCAGAAATAGGGAGTTGCCTAAGAAAATGCATCTCAATGCATCTATGGCTTAGTAAGTGGAAAGGAAACAGTTGCTATAGGCTGGAAAGATGATGAGCATGTTCCATTGAGAAGATTGTAGCCCAAGGGAAGAACTGGCAAAACATAGTATCAGTAATGTATGATGGCAGTTACTGATATGCCAAAGTATGTAAAAGAAAATTAATTCAGGAAAGAATCAACTGGGTCACAAGCACACACAATAGAAGAATACAATTTGACACCTTGACTTGGAAGGAAAGTCAACGTCTTCTAAACTTAAAGTGTCAGGGAATAAGGTTGAGAAGGCCCTTGAGTAACAAAGACCAATTAGAATTCATAGAATCCAGCATTGCAATACCTATATATATAGATATACATCTATATACATATACACACACATAGCAGATTAGGGCCTCCCTCAATAGTTCAGCGGTAAAGAATCCGTCTGCCAATGCAGGGGGCACAGGTTTGATCTCCAGGTCAGGAAGATCCTCTGGAGAAGGAAATTGCAACCCACTCCAGTATTCTCACCTGGGAAATCCCATGGACAGAAAAGCCTAGAGGACTGCAGTCCATGGAATCACATAAGGGTTGGACATAACTAAACAACTTCATGGCAACACTACCAGATTAACAGTATAGTCTTCTTATCCACTCCAGTATTCTTGGCTGGAGAATCCCATGGACGGGGAGCCTGGTAGGCTACAGTCCATAGGGTTGCAAAGAGTTGGACACAACTGAAGCAATTTAGCATGCAAGCATGCATACTTCTTCCTCAGTCCCAATAGTTTAAAGTTACCATTAACCAATGAGAGAGAGAGAAGGAAGTGCCAGGCACAAGGTATTATGGATGAAGAATAGGAGAAGTAAAGACTAGGTTAAAAATTTTACTTAGGGAAGGAGTTTAGATGTGGTTTCTGGTACATAGTATCACCTGGAAGCCAATAGATCAGCATCTTACTAAGACATTGAATGAAAAGTATTTCTTAAAAAAAAAAAAAGCCTTTAAGTAGTTGAGAGCAATAGAAAATATTAGACATCCTTTTATACACAAAAGACATTCCCAAGATAATCCATAGCTACTTCAAATAGGTCCAAAGTCTACTAGAATAGGAAGAACTCGGCAGAGTCAGGGTATAGAGTTTGATGATGGCCTAGGGAAGATTCAGCTCCACTTAGAGATGAGAAACAGTACCTGGTCAGTAATGTCACCACTCCCAGGACAGACAATCTTCATTATGTCCACCCAGTAGGATCCTACAACTGCTGTTGACCAGTACTTGTTATAGACCTTTTAGTTTTCCAATTATTGAAGCAAATATTTTATTGTGGTCATCTGGGCCTATTTCAGACTTGCCTTCTTGTGATTTGTGTGGGAGCAGACAACTTATATTTTTAGTTCCCAAGTTGTTGGATGCAGAGTTGCTGCATTCAGTTCAGATTGCAAAGACTGCACCTAACCCAGAAATTATGTGCTTCAAGCAAGACAGAGTGGCTGAAAGACATGTTTGGTTTTCTTCAGTGGGATCAAGCTGATTGTTGTTCTGTGGTTGAAGAATTACGTTAGGTGACCCCCATGGTTTCCCCCATCTGCTATTCACATTCTTTAATAGTCTCCTTCTCCGGAGTGTGGGCAAGATCTATAACCTATTTCTAAAAAATAGAACAACAGCAATTATCAATCACCAACAGTAGAGGTGATGAAGTGCCAGTACCATAATCACATTACATTAGATGGCAAGAGTGATGAGATGTTCCTCCTGTTGTTATGCTATTTACATGACTGTTATGTTACAGACACACTCTAGAGTCTCTCTCAGTCTACTGCTGGCTTTAAAGAAGGAGGCTGCTATGAAGGATTGGGCTAATCTGCATCATGTGGGATCTAATTCCCCAACCAGGGATTGAACCCTGGCCCCCTGCTTTGGAAAATCAGAGTCTTAGCCATTGGATCACCAGAGAAGTCCTATGAATCCTATGTCCACAGCAAATGAATTTCATCAATGCTCTGAGAGAACAAGGAAGTAGACTGCTCTTAAGACGAGCCCTCAGATGAGAACTGAGCCCTGATCCTCACCTTGAGCTCAGTCTTGCAAGAATCTGAACAAGGAACCCAACTAGGCCATGCTTGAGCCCCGAACCTACAGACAATTTGATGTAGTGGTTTGATGGCTCCAGGTCTGTGGTCATTTGTTAAGAAGTAACAGAAACCTCATGCAGGTTGTGCTTGGATATTCAGTGACCAGAAGTATAGGCGGTGAAAGAGGGGGCTTTTCAGACAACCAAATAATTCACTGGCTTTTCTCATGGTTTAGAATGATTATTGGGAAGGGGTTCCAGTCAGGACCACATCCCCCATCACCTTTAATCAAAGTAAGACCAAGTGACCAGTTTTGGCTAATGTGATATTCCCAGAAATAATGTGTGCCACCTCTGGGTTGAGGTTTTAACATGCCCTACATACCTTACACTTGGTCTCTTCCTGTTGGATCATACGTACTAAAGATAGGGAATTTACAGAAGGAAGGAGTCTGGATTCCCTCGCCACTGTGCTCCAGAAAACTATCTGAGGCATAAGCACGTTTTACCCACAAGTTATTGGCTAATCCATGTGGACTCTAAAGTAAGAGAAAAATAAACTTCAGTTAACCCACTGACACTTAGGATTTTTCATTAAAAAAGTTAACCTCTTCTGACCCAGTAGGAACAAAAATATTTTTATTATTATTATTTTGGTAAAATACTTATTTTACTATATTTTCTGGAATTAAAGTTATGGTATATAAATGACAGATCTTATTGTTTATATACACTAGTGTATTCCATCTCCAAAGTTAAGCAAAAATGAAAACTTACATCTAAGTTCATGAGTACATCAATAGAACAAAGGAATAAATCAAGAGAGGTCATGCTATGGCCGTTCTCTGGACCTATGTATGCAGCTTTCAGAGTGAAAGCATGTATGTGCTCAGTTGCTTAGTCACGTCTGACTCTTTATGGCCCCAGGGATTGTAGTAAGCCAGGCTCCTCTGTCCATGGGATTTTCCAGTCAAGAATACTGACTGGAGTGGGTTGCCATTTCCTATTCCAGGGTATCTTCTCAACCCAAGAACTGAACCCATGTCTCTTGTGTCTTCTGCATTGGTAGGCAGATTCTTTACCTCTAGCACCACCTGGGAAGCCCATATATAGATCTACATAAGCTAATCATATCATGCAATTGAAAATGTGTAAATATCATGGCCTTTGGAAACTAACAGACTTGAACTAAAGCCTAGTTCTGAAAAATTCACGGTGTCTGACCTCGACAAATCTATTTGACCTGTTTCTCATTTTTGTCATCTTATAAATGTGCATGATACTTTAAATGTAGAACTATTGTGAGAATATAACAGCATGGAAAATATCAAGAAAAACACTTAGCTCTTGTCACTTAGAAGGTGACCAGTAACTGATGGATCTCATAGTGTCAAACAGACAGTGGGCCATGTCAATTAGATATGACTTCTTGAGGATATTACTGATAGGAGTTATACATCAGAATTTTATGCCTTTGAGATTTGCAATTGTTTGCTGAAGCTGCCTGGAGAATCCCATGATCAGAGGAACCTGGTGGGCTATATAGTCCATGGGGTCGCAAAGAGTCGGACATGACTGGAACAACTTAGCAGCAGCAGCAGTTCCTACTATAGTTTTTAAGACAGTGACTTCAGAGCTTTCTGACATAACAAAGATTGCATTTACTTTGAAATCCCTGCAGCACTCTGATTATAAAAGCAAACTGACAAAATTGTGCGTTTGGAATAATTACATCTTGACAAAATTCTCCAAAACCCTTTGTGTCCATGTGTTTCTAACTAGAAAGTGAACATTTTGTGAACCTTAAGTAACAGCCATATCTGTTTGTGTGTGTGTGTGTGTGTGTGTGTGTGTGTGTGTGTGTGTATCTGCAAATAATTCAGGTGCTGGATTGAAACTGACATAGGTTTGGAGCATCAGCTTTGGAATTTAATGAATAATGTTTGGCTTCTCATTTCTTTCCATATACAGATCATGCTCCCCAGCCTATATTTCTTTCATTTTGCTTTGGGTTCTTTTAACTTCACCATGTTGCTCCTCTCATCTCACTGTATCTTCCGCATTTTTCATAGTCTAGATCTTGTTTGTTTTCTTCTCCAAGCCGCCCCTTAGGATTTCTACCTTTAGTCACAGCTTTTGGTCCTACTTGTTTCTGCAATGGGATTCAAAACTGGCCTAGGCATGTGTGGTTTGGAATCTGGGTGTCCATGTCCATGGCAGAAAGTTCTAACCATACAGGGGATATTGGTATGGATAATCATAAACCAAAGTGAAAGCTGTAGAAGAAAGTTGAACTGAAATACAATGGAAAGGGTTTATACCCACCAGTTCTGAAGGGGTCAAGGTATGTGTTTGAAGTAAGAAAGACATAGAAAATATTTTATAAAGCTAGAAGAATAAATGTTTCTTATTGGTCAAACTGCCCCAGGCTGTCCTACAGAGATTGTCTTCTCTTTGTATTTTTAAGATTCACTGTTTCTATTCATAGATTAATTAGGATGTTAGTCGACATTGCCTGAAGAATTATGCCCTGGTAGCTGAAGAACTATGTTCTAGGTCTGGCTTCACAATTTATTAGCTGCATTATATTGCTCACATGGCTGAATTGCTTCTAATAGTTTAATAAAAGTATAGGAGCTCAAGTAATTCCTATCTCATGGAAAAATGGTGAATTCAGTGAGACAAAGCATTAGGAACTGTTTGAAAATTCAAAAATGCCGAAGAAACACTAAAGAGTATTGTCTGTGCTATAAAATTGAATACCAATAAAATGTTACTTACTAAGTCCACTCTAGATATGAAATGCTGGTTTTTCAACATATGCTATTTTTTAGAGAAGGATTCCATTTAGCATTTTATTAAGTGATTCTTTAACGTACAAGTTAAGGGGTACATTATTCAACACATGTTTGATGTCAGTAAGTGTTTGTTTTTCCCTCTGCACAAATTTACTAAGCTTCTGTTTCTTTCACATCTCCGATAAGAAGCAGAAACTGCCATAAATAATAATTTCTCAGGACAATGCCAAAGTTGACAAGGTAAATGATATGATTTATCACTGCAAGAAATATCTGAATTCAATGCCTGATGTTGACACTCACAAAACATTTGACTAAGTTGCCTACCGTCTCTGAATCTCAGTTTCTTCATCTGTAGAATGGAGATAAGAGAAGTTTACTCGGGACTTTCAAAAGACCCAATGACTTAAGGTACATTACGTAACACAGTGCTTCTCTCGGCACAAAGTAGATCATCAATAAATGCTTCTTCCTTTTCTCTCTCTGTTGCCACGGTTGATGCATTCTTAAAGGAAATATACAATATGGCCCACTGCCTTGGTTTTGATAGGCTTTCTCTTTCCGTGACCAACTCTTCTTTTAAGGATTAGAGATGCAGAGACAGTATTTCACAGAGAGTATCTGGAAAGGAAGGTTTCGTTTTTTTAAGTCAATATATTTTACAAGAACAATAGCTCTGGTTGTCCCTCCTTGTAATCCTCATGCCATCAGCCTACCTACAGATGAAAGGGTTTTCTCTATTTCATAGCCAAAGGAAGACTGTTTGATGTCATTCTGAAAGTTTTTAAAGAAGATGGAAGGGAATGTAGAAATAAAATAACAGAGGCTGACTCTTAGGAACTACAGAGTAGAACAATACCGTATTTCTGTTCATGGGAAACTTCACCATTCAAATGCATTCACTTTTCATAAAAGCACCTCCTCAATTTCAGCCCAAACATTGAAAACTGAGCCTATTAAATCACGACAAAAACACTTTTGAAAACATCTTTGGAAAAATACAATTTTGGAACAAAGAGATGAGAATCAAGAGAGATGAAAAAATCAAAATGGAATTCAGAATGAGAGAGACAGCTCTCAGGCGGTTAGTTATTTGTGAACCTTGCAGAGTAGCAATCAAAGGGGAAACCTACACCCATCAGTACACATTGTTCTGTGGTGCCCTTGATTCACTCTTTCAAACATGTAAGAAGCTGAGCAATTATAGGGGCCAAGGATCCTATTTTATAGAAAAAGGAGGACATAGATTGGACTGTAGTTAAGGTATTTATCAAGAGGCTTTCTCCACTCCTCTCTGCACTCTCAAACCCTCCCTCTTCTTTATGTCCTCTTTGAATGTCCTACTGTATCTATAAAAGTATTCCCAGACCAACATGCTTGTCCAGCCTTTCTCTCTCTTTCTCTCTCTCTCCTCTCTCTTTCAAACTCTGAGAGGAGGAATTATTTCCACTGTTAAAGGCAGTTTCATACAATAATTAGAACATTTATCCTGGAAGCCAGAGTGCATAGACTGAATCCTGGCTCTGGCACTTGCTACTTATAAAATCTTGGGCAAAGTTATTAAATTTTTTGTGCACATATTTTATCATTTACACAATGGGGTTATTGTTAGTGTAATATTGTCTAAGTTATAAGGATTTATAACTTCCTGATGATTCATGACTTCCTGGTGGCTCATAAGATTCATGACTTCCCTGCTGGCTCTGACAGTAAAGTGTTTGCCTACAATGTGGGATACCTGGCTTTGATACCTGGGTCGGAAAGATCCCCTGGAGAAGGAAATGGCAACCCACTCCAGTTCTCTTGCCTGGAAAATCCCACAAATGGAGGAGCCTGGTGGGCTACAGTCCATGGGGTCGCAAAGAATCGGACATGACTAAGTGACTTCACTTTTGCTTTTATAAGGATTAGATGAATTAGGGTTGCAAAGCACTTCAAATGGCATCAGGAGTGTGGTTAATACTCCATACTAATCAGTTGTTATTGGTTAACATGACCACTCCTCTATTTTTAGTTTGAAACCTAGAGCTTAGGATTCTTTCTAATATGCATACATGTTGCTGCAACTCCTTCAGTGACTCTACTCAGCTTCAGAAAGAAAGTGAAAATGTCAGTTCTGTCTGACTCTTTACAACCCCGTGGATGGTAGTCCTCCAGGCTCCTCTGTCCACCGAATTCTCCAGGCAAGAATATTGGAGTGGGTAGCCATCCCTTCACCCTCAGAAGGAAGCCTAAACTTTTTAACATGATGTTGTATGATGAATGGTCTTCCCTGGTGACTCAGGGCAAAGAATCTGCCTGCAATGCAGAAGACCCGGGTTCGATCCCTGGGTCAGGAAGATCCCCTGGAGGAGGGCATGGCAACCCACTCTAGCACTCTTGTCTAGAGAATCCCAAGGACAGGGGAGCCTGGCAGGCTGCAGTCCATAGGGTCACACAGAGTCCGACATGCCTGAAATGACTATGTAGTAGCAGCACCTGTATGAAGAATAATGCACACACTCCTGTCAACCAAAGATACCTCGTCACAATGAACCTCAGAAGGTTATCTCACATGGCAACACAGACTTCTCAGATATGATCAGATCGTGACATTCAGTCCCATCACTTTGTGGCAAATAGATGAGGAAAAAGTGGAAACAGTAACAGACTTTATTGTCTTGGGGTCCAAAATCACTGCAAACCGTGACTGCAGCCATGAAATTAAAAGACACCTGCTCCTTGGAAGGAAAGCTATAACAAACCTAGACAGTGTATTAAAAAGCAGAGACATTACTTTGCCAACAAATATCCATATAGTTAAAGCTGTTTCTTCCAGTAGTCATGTACAAATGTGAGAATAGGATCATAAAGAGGGCTGAGTGCCGAAAAATTGATGCTTTTGAACTGTGATGTTGGAGAAGACGCTTGAGAGTCCCTTGGACTGCAAGAAAATCAAACCAGTCAATCCTAAAGGAAATCAACCCTGAATATTCACTGGAAGGACTGACGCTGAAACGGAAACTCCAATACTTTGGCCACCTGACATGAAGAGCCAGATCACTGGGAAAGACCATGATGTTGGGGAAGATTGAAGACAAAAGAAGATGAGGGTGGCAGAGGATAAGATGGTTAGATAGCAATACCAGCTCAATAAACATGAGTTTGAAGAAACTTCAGGAAATCGTGAGAGACAGGGAAGCCTCTTGTGCTTCAGTCCATGGTGTCACAAAAAGTGGGGCACATTTGTAGGAGAGAAAGTGGTCTGCCCGTCCTACTCCTCCGCCATCTTGGCTCCTCCCTCCGGGCATACACACCGAGGAAACCAGATCTGAAAGAGACACGTGCACCCCAGTGTTCATCGCAGCGCTGTTTATAATAGCCAGGACATGGAAGCAACCTAGATGCCCATCAGCAGACGAATGGATAAGGAAGCTGTGGTACATATACACCATGGAATATTACTCAGCCGTTAAAAAGAATTCATTTGAACCAGTCCTAATGAGATGGATGAAGCTGGAGCCCCTTATACAGAGTGAAGTAAGCCAGAAAGATAAAGAACATTACAGCATACTGACACATATATATGGAATTTAGAAAGATGGTAACGATAACCCTATATGCAGAACAGAAAAAGAGACACAGAAATACAGAACAGACTTTTGAACTCTGTGGGAGAAGGCGAGGGTGGGATGTTTCGAGAGAACAGCATGTATACTATCTATGGTGAAACAGGTCACCAGCCCAGGTGGGATGCATGAGACAAGTGCTCGGGCCTGGTGCACTGGGAAGACCCAGAGGAGTCGGGTGGAGAGGGAGGTGGGAGCGGGGATCGGGATGGGGAATACGTGTAACTCCATGGCTGATTCATGTCAATGTATGACAAAAAAAATAATAATAATAATAAAAATTTAAAAAGTGGGGCAGAATTTAGCAACTGAACAACAGCAGCAACAAAGATGGAAGGTGAGGGGAGGAAGCTCCGAGACGTTCCAGGGGAAGAACACAACAAGCATAGAGAAGAGCTAGAACTAAGGGCCCGAAGGAAGACCGATCATGTGTGTCCAAGGAGCAATGATGAGGCCAATTTGGCTGGAGTAATTTCAGCCAAGAGACTGGGAGTGGTCGGAGAAGAGGAGATCAGCGGGCTAGGAGGAAGGGCCCGGTTTCGCAGGGCCCTGTGGCTGTTGTTAGAATTCGGGCTCTTACTGCCCCAGGATGAGTCGAGCAGAGGGTGGATTCAGTCCGAGCTGTATTTTCACAGGATCAGTCTGGATGCTGTGCTATGTGTTGATGGTCTGAGGATGAGATAAAAACCATCGAGACTTGTTAGGACATGGAATAGTAACTTCAAATAGGACTATGAACGTTCACACTTCTATTTGAGATTTTAAACAAGACGTTTGTTTTGGAAACCAAAATCTGATTTCTCAACTGAATAACTGAACTGAAGTAAAGCTTTTCTCCCCCTCTCTTGAAATAATACAGGTGATAGATATTTTTCTTCAAAGATCTTTGTGCAACATCTGAAATGTAGCCAATGATTAAAGCCGGATTAAAATACTGGCTGCTTCTTCCTCTGTTAACATTTGCTTTGTTCTAAACCTGACTACTAGACAGATAAAGGATTGGGATGATTGAGAAAAGAAATGCATAGCATTTGCAAGGGACTTGAATGATAAATTACTGAGTAGTCCCAAAATACCAGTTTCACATTTCAGATTGTCTTGCTTTGACTGAGGCAGCACCCGGGGTTAATCCTGTCACCTCTGGTTCTTGGAGGCAGAGTTTCACATTCAGAAATGTCCAAGGCATGTCTGCCTCTTGAGAGTGCCCTTCACCTGTGAAGAGCAGAAAGAAAAAGCCTTGCTGCTGCCACTGTCTTCATCACTGAAGGCAAGCCAAAGAACGAAGATGCTTCTTACTCCATTGGTTTCATTTAGGCATTTCATCATCAGCCATTTGAATGTCTGGTATTCCTGAGACACAGCGGTAGGCACTGTGGTATAGTGAGATTGAGTCCTGATGTTACCGAGTCCCAGCTCGACCTACTTGTGGTTTGATGGGCCAATCAATCTGAGAGAAGAGGTATTAAGGCTAGGAATATCACTTTATTAGGAAACCCAGCTGGAAAGGAAGATGGCAGTATAGTGCCTCAAAATAACCTTCTTGTCAGGGCCTGGATGCCAGCTTCTTTTATGGATCTGAGATGGGGGGAGGCGAGGAAACAAAATAAAATGACCATTTAATTCTTGCGAATAGCTCCTAGAATGGCAAGCCTCAGGCAGGGAGATGTGTTGACTTTACTTCCTTACAACCCTTCACGGGTGGGCAGGGTCAGGCTATCTCCCTATGAATCTAGCAAAGCCCTGGTCCTGGGGTCAGGCAGAGGTGGGGCAGGCAGGACTCCCTGAGACAGGCCATTATGTTTGCCTGTAATGACAAAAGCAGCAAAATAAGAATTAAAGTCACAGAAACAGATCCAGTATGGATTCAAAATTAACCCTTAACAGTTACACTGATGCTTCAGCTTAACAGCTATGTGTTCTGACAAAAGTGATCCTTATTGAGAGGGGTGGTGTGGGGAAGCGGGTAGAGGGAAAGGGTCACCATTAAGGTTCATATGAGAAAATAAGAAAGATTAAAGCTATACATGGAATTCTTCTACGTAAGAATTGAGTAGTAAAAAGAGAAACAGTGCAAACTCAGAGAATAAGAAAACAGCAGAGGGAAGAGAAGAAATGAAATGGAAGAGTTGGTAAACCTACCATGAAAACAATCAGTAAAATTCCAAAAAGAGATGATGCTCAGCAGCTTCTGTCTTTACCATCACAATTCCCTGCTTTTGCCTCTGTCCAGCTGGATCACGACAAACTGTGGACAATTCTTCAAGAGATGGGAATACCAGACCACCCGACCTGCCTCCTGAGAAATCTGTATGAAGGTCAAGAAGCAATAGTTAGAATAGGACATGGAAAAACAGACTGGTTCCAAATTGGGAAAGGAGTACAACAAGGCTATATATTGTCACCCTGCTTTCTTAACTTATATGCAGAGTGCATCATGAGAAATGCTTGGCTGGTTGAAGCACAAGCTGGAGTCAAGATTGCCAGGAGAAATATCAGTAACCTCAGATATGCAGATGTCACCACCCTTATGACAGAAAGTGAAGAAGAACTAAACAGCCTCTTGGCGACAGTGAAAGAGGAGAGTGAAAACGCTGGTTTAAAACTCAACATTCAGAAAACTAGGATTATGGCATCTGGTCCCATCTCTTCATGGCAAATAGATGAGGAAACAATGGAAACTGTAAGTGACTTTATCTTGGGGGGCTCCAAAATCACTGCAGATGGTGACTGCAGCCATGAAATTAAAAGATGCTTGCTCCTTGGAAGAAAAGCTATGACCAACCTAGATAACATATTAAAAAGCAGAGACATTACTTTGTCAAGAGAGGTCTGTCTGGTCAAAGCTAAAGTTTTTCCAGTAGTCATATATGGATGTGAGAGTTGGAATTTAAAGAAAGCTGAGCACTGAAGAATTGATGCTTTTGAACTGTGGTACTGGAGAAGACTCTTGAGAGTCCCTTGGATTGCAAGGAGATCCAACCTATCCATCCTAAAGGAAATCAGTCCTGAATATTCATTGGAAGGACTGATGCTGAAGCTGAAACTTTGATACTTTGGCCATCTGATGCAAAGAACTGACTCACTAGAAAAGGCCCTGATGCTGGGAAAGATTGAAGGCAGGAGGAGAAGGAGATGACAGAGGATGAGATGGTTGGATGGCATCGCCGACTCAATGGACATGAGTTTGAGTAAACTCTGGGAGTTGGTGATGGACAGGGAGGCCTGGCATACTGCAGTCCATGGGGCCACAAAGAGTCAGACATGACTGAGCAACTGAAATGAACTGAACTGAACTACAACTTTATGGGATTCTCAGATGGGGCTAGTGGTAAAGAACCTGTCTGCCAATGCAAGAGGCCCAAGAGACATGGGTTGGATCCCTGAGTTGGGAAGATCCCCAGGAGAAGGATATGGCAATTTACTCCAGAATTCTTGCCTGGAGAATCCCCATGGACAGAGGAGCCTGGTGGGCTATCATCCATAGGGTTGCAAAGAGTCAGAGATGACCAAAGCAACTTAGCATACACAACCCTATAAGGTAGGTATTTTTGATACACATTTGAATAAATTGCTGAGAGGAATAAAAAAGAAAAAAGCTGAGAGAGAGAGCTCCAGCACAAGATAGCTATCAATATATTTTTTTAAGAATATATTGAGAGAAATAAGCCTTCCATAAAAATGAGTTAAAGAAGGTAGTAATTTAATAGTACTTCAGTGCTTGTCATATGCAAGTGATCATATTAGTTACTAGGAACACATTAGTGAGTAAAAATTGACATGGGTCTTGTCCTTAAGATGTTTACAGAAAACACAGGACAGTTACACTAAGTAATTTGTAATTTCAAATGGTGATAAATGATATGAAAGAGAAATTCATGTTTTTAAGAGGGTGCCTAAAGGGAATGTGACCAGATCTGGGCATCAGACATGGTTCCTAAGGGGAGAATGCTCAGGCCGAAATCTGAAGAACCAGTAGCATTAATAAGACTTGGAAAGGAAAATGCATCATGGTCAGATGGAAAGCATGTGCCCAGACTCTGGTGGAGGGAACACGGTATGTGGATGGGCAGTATGAAGAGTGTGGAATAAAAGAAGCTGAAGACACAGCAGAGCCAGACTGTGTTGGGCCTTGCAGAATAGTTGGAGGATTTGGGTCTTTATCCTAAGAACAGCGGGAAGCCTTTGAACACCTTCCATAGGAAAATAACATAATCAAGTGTCTGTTTTGGAAATAGTATTCTGATTACATTGCATAAGAAGAGGTTAAGGGTGTAGGAAGGAAAGTGAGAAGCTCGCTGAGGAGGTTTTTTTGTTTGTTTGTTTTTGTTTGTTTGTTTTTCCTGTCCTTCTGCTAAGAGACAACAGCAACATCAGAAAAATGATCTTGGTGATCTTACTGTGGATTGTTGAAGAGGGTGAAACAGGACTGCAGTGGGCTGAGGACTGAATGGAAGAGGAGGAAGATGAAATAGAGAACATCTCTGAAGTCCTTTGTTGGAGGAGAGTGGGAAAGGGCAGGAGTTAGGGGCAGGTATGATTTGGGAGTTTCTTCATTTATTTTGCTTATGATCAGAGACTTAAGGAAGTTGAAATGTTGACAGTAGGAATCCAGTTGAGAAGGAAAGTTTAATCAATAATTTGAGTTTTAAAGAAATATTTAAGCAAAGATTAAAAAAAAAATAAAGACCATAAAACAAAGTCTAGCCATTCTATTAGGCCAAATTGTCTAAGAATATCATGAGCCCTAAAGAAAATTCCTACCTGTCTATCACAGAGGCCATTCCCTTAGGCATTATTATAAATAGATAGCTACTTTAGGTGGGTGCTATCTGATAATTAAAGAAAAAGTTCAGAAGTCTAGCATGCGTAAGACTGAGTCAAATTCCCTTAGCATTTTCTCAAATTTCAGTCTCAGGGTGCTGTTCATTTCAGATGAATGACAGATGAAATTCTAGAATTATAATATTACACTGAATAAATTCCTAAGGGAGAGAAACATTTGCTTTCATCTTAACCTCATAATTTTATAATGTCACTCCTGTAGTGAGATTTTGTGCCCTCAGCTTGGCCTGTCTCCCCAGTCTAATCTTCACAAACATTCCTTGATAGTCCCTTATCCTCCTTCAATTTGACAATATCAGTCAGTCTCAGATGTCAATACATTCATCATGGATTGACTTTTAAAATTTTCACGTTGGCATTCTAATGATCTCTCTATAGATTTACACTGAAATCATCCTGCCATTTTCTTGGCACATTAAAGTGGGTATTTTTGACTTTGTATGGTTACCAGGGATGGTATTATTGATTTTAAAGACTTGGCTATATATACATGATTAGTTTCCAATGGTTTTCTATTGATCAGAGAGATGCAAAATAAAACAAACAAGAGAATTCTATTCCTCAGATTGGCTGAAACTTAAAAAAAAGATCACAAGTGTCTATACAACAGATAATTTGGGGAATTGTGGGTTCATAAATAAAGCTTATGTTAGTGGATAAAAACTTTTCCCGAAGTGATGGAGCAACACGCATTCCATTGATGATACTCAAAACCTATGACCCAGTAGTCCTACTGTGATAAGTCTTGATTAGAGATTTATGTATATAAGTGAGTATTATAGCATCATCCAGATAGAAATGTGGGCATAAAATAATTGACCTTCAATATGAAAATAGCTGATAAAAGCATACTATGCCTAAATTGTATAACACTATGCAGTTCTTAAAAACAAGGGGCTAGAAGCTCATGCACTGTCCTGCAGAGTTGTTCATGATACATAGAGTACATTTAATTATGAAAAGAAAATTTTAATGTATACTAACACTTATATAAGCTGCCTTTTGTAAAAATGAGCAAGCCAGAAGTTTTCTGTATTTGTGGGTGGTATGTATGGGAGCACATGTACCTGTGTTATATAAATGAGAGGAAAAGTTAGATTGTTATACTTGTTAATATGTTTTATTTCAAGGGAGTTGGGTGGTGAAGATTTGGCGGAAGGTTATTAATGATCTTTCTTCTTTCGTGTCTGAATTTTTTGTTGTTGTCATTACCCTTTAATACTTTTGGAAAAATAAAACAAAGGACAAACAAAAGTAAGGCTGTGAACTTGGACTGATCACCTAGGAGAGAAGTATAGAAAAGGAGAAAAAAAAAAAAGAGTCTCCAAGTCCTAGAGCATTCCAGCATTCTGCAGGCAGATTATTAAGAAAGGAAAAATAAAAGATAGGATTCTGGCAATGAGATCTAGATTGTTTTGAAACAACCAACGCACTGAAAACAACAAGAAAAAATTGTAAAATCCATTAAAGCATCTATTTGAAGGCACATGGGGCTCACAAGGCTGGGAGAAATTGAGAATCCCAAACCAGGAAGAGAAGTAAAATTGAGAAAGTGCTTGCAATTCATTTGTTGCTGCTTTTCTCCATGAGATAACTGATTATTCTTAAAAGCAGAGTCTGTAAAGCTGAAAAGCTGAGCATGGATGGGACAGGATCACAGACCTGGGAGGCAAAAGTCCTGAAGTTCAGGACCCACCAAAGTAAAGGATTCCTGTTAAATACCAGAAGTGTTTCTTAACACCTTGAAGGTCTGCTCCCTAGAGTAAGTATGAATCTGAAAAAAGCCTGCTTCCACAATGACTGAAGCTAAGCTTCTGCCAACTTGGTACTTGATTGAATTAAGAATATCTGCCTCCACTTAGAAATAAGAGGTAGATGAGACAGAGAAAGGCCATGTCACATCACAGGGAGATGTCCATTTATGTTACAAAGCGAAAAGCCTGAGAAGGAACTAATACTGCTGACACCTTGATCTTGGACTTCTAGGCTCCAGAACTGAGGAAATACATTTCTGTCCTTTAAGGCACTCAGTTTGCGATACTTTGTTATGTCAGCCCCAGTAAACAAATATGGATATGCACTGAGACCATCAGATGAATATGATATGTGTCTTTGCTGCAAGGAAATTCCATTCTAAAAGAGGAAGCGGTCTCATATCTACTTGGGCTTCAAAATTATAAACACTAATTAAAAAGGAGAAAAGCTAGAAACCACAGTCACCTGAGTAATGGCTTCCTGGACAATGTTGGCCTCTCCTTAGGTGGATAATGACAGATCCACAGAGGAAGTACAGTATCAAATGATTCAACTCATAATGGTATTTTGATTCTTTTCAGTTAATCTTCCAGGTCTTTATTAAAGAAACTCAGTTAAAACAGAAACACCTGAGCAGAGAATTTATTCACTTTGTCACTGCCTTAGTGCTGAGGCAGAGACACGGTGCCACTTGTCTGTTGGGAAACAATTACCCCAGATACTACACAGTGGAGTCCAGACCAGGCATTTCAGGTTTACCAGATGGACATAAAATGATAACAATAAAAAACCAGATTTTAGTGAACTTTTAAAATTAAAATTATGGATAATTTCAACCCACAGCTCAAGGAATAGCACTCAAATCAGTAATGATACTATTATAAGAAAAGCTGGGCACCAAATAATTTATGCTTTTCAATTGGAAAAAACTCTTGAGAGTCCCTTGGGAAGCAAGAAGATCAAACCAGTCAAACCTAAAGGAAATCAACCCTGAATATTCTTTGGAAGGACTAATGCCAAAGTTAATACTTTGGCCACCTGATGAAAGAACTGGCTCACTGGAAAAGACCCTGATGCTGGGAAAGATTGAGCGCAGGGGCAGAAGGAGGCTGCAGTGAATGAGATGGTTGGGTGGCATCATGACTCTCATCAGACTCATGGAGGTGAATCTGAGCAAACTCCAGGAGATAATGAAGGACAGGGAAGCCTGGTGTGCTGCAGTCCATAGTCACAGAGAGTCAGACGAGACTGGGCAACTGAACAACAATGACCAACTGGCATAATGCTGCTGTCACTGTATAAGAATGCTCTGCTGAAATATAATGCATGGCAGAAGGAAGTGAATGTTATAAATTTTAATGGATAAATTGTATTGTTTCAGTGAGTATATTACAAATATTGATGTTAAAGTGTTATGACACACGCTCATGAAAGAAAATATTTTAAATGTTTGCTTTTAGTAAGAGGAACAACAGCATTTTGAAGCTAAAAGAATGAGAATTGGATTCTTCTACTTAACTTTCCAAAGCAACATTTTCCACATTTGTAAAATAAATAAAACCTACTTCACAAAGTTTTTATAAATATTCAATAAAATTAGTGTGTACGAGCACTTCAAAAGCCTAAAAAATTACTAATAAATGCAGTACAACATCCATGTCAGCAGTACTTGCCGTTTTGGAGTGGTCTTATGTATTGAAATGCAAGTAGATATTTTTCTGATCTTGTCTTTGTCCTTCTATTCCTCCAACTAACTTGCAAACTAGAATTCCTCTGTTGTACATGTTGTGCAATTCTGAAGCATCTGCACATAGTTTGGTTCCATTTTAAATGTTTCTAGCTAGCTTTATTAAGCCACATTAACTTTTGAAAATAACCTTGATCACTCCAGTTATCTTATGTATAATATGTATATGTATAATGAGAATAATTTTGTCTTATGCAATGATCTTCAACATGAGCTTTACAAGATGGTATGGAAATTTAAAAAAATAATTTAGTTTTAATCTCATGCTTTACATTTTTTGCATGCATGTTTAACACACATATATAAATATTGCAATCCATAGTCAAACATTTTTTTAAATAGAGTAGGCAAACCAGTAATATCTACCATATGGACCTGTGGGACTCAGGGACCCAGACACCTCATTATGTTAGTGTATTTAATAATTCACAGTTGAATCACTTCAATTTTTAAGACTGTGTTTATTGACCTCTTTTATTTTTTCATTAACAACCTCAAGGTTATTAACTAGGACATTATTTTCCTAGTTGATCATCATTGAATGCAGGTATCACAGATACACTGTATATGTTTATGTACTATATGTGTGTGTGTGTGTGTGTGTGTGTGTGTGTGTGTATTGTATCAGTGTTTTACTCATAAAAAGAGCAAGATATCCCCTCTCCTACCAAGAATCAATTTCTACCTGCTATGGGAATCCTCAGTGACTCAGAAGATAAATAATCTGCCTGCAGTGCAGGAGATTCAAGAGATTCAGGTTTGATCCCTGGGTCAGGAAGTTTCCCTGGAGAAGGAAAAGGCAACCTGTTCCAGTTTTGTTGCTATAGTCCATAGGGTTGCAAAGAGTCAGACATGACTAAGTTACTGAACATGCTTCCAAGTAAACACCCTATAGGTAAATTGGTCTTGAAATTTCTATTCATGCATTCAAAAACTCTCAACAAACAAAAGTTTAGGACAAGACAGCTTCATAGGGGAATTCTACTAAACACTTAAGAAAGAATTAATACCTACCCTTCTCAAACTATGCCAAAAAGCTGAGAAGGAGGGAACATTTCCAAACTTTCTATGAGACCAGACTTACTCTGACCTCAAAGCCAGACAAAACACTACCAAAAAAGAAAGAAAGAAAGAAAGAAAACTATAGGCTAATGTCTCTGATGAATACCAATGAAAATATCCTTAACAAAATGTTAGCAAACCAAATTCAACAATAGATAAAAAGAGTAATACATCATGATCAGGTAGGGTTTATACCAGGGATGCAAAGATAAACCTATATCCATAAGTAAATCAATGTGATATACCACATAAACCAAAGGAAAAATAAAAATCACAGTCACCTCAGTAGATGCAGAAAAAAAGCCTTTGGCAAAATTCAACATCAATTTATGTTAAAACTTTCATGCATTCATTATTCATCTAGCAAAGATTAAATAGTATCTAGTTATGTGCCTGGAAAAATTCTAGGCACTGAAATACACTTACCAAAAAACAAACCAAAAGATAAAAGGATAGAAAAAGACCCTGCCTGGTAGGGAAAGAAAAATAAGAGACAAAAATGCATATGTGACTCCCTACATATATGTGTGTATTATATATAAAAGGCCACATGAAAAGCACTATGGAGAAAGTCCTTGGGGAAGACCACTGCAGAAGGTGAATTTTGAACAGATTTGTGATATGCATGAGAGAGTGAGTCATGTGGATTTCTGAAGGAAAAACATACCAAGCTGGAGAAACATCAGGTTCTGAGGGAGGTGTGTGCTTGATGAGTTCAAGGAAAACAAAGAAGCCAGGGTGGCTGGAGTCACGGAGAACAGAATCTGTAAGGTAGCGCTAGGGGTAAAGGGCCCACCCGCCCATGCAGGAGAGGTAAAAGACACGGGTTTGATCTCTGGGACGGGAAGATACCCTGGAGGAGAAAAATGGCAATCCACTCTAGTGTTCTTGTCTGTAGAATCCCCATAGACAGAGGAGGCTGGTGGGCTAGAGTCCCAAAGAGTTGGACACAACTGAAGCAAATTAGCACACACACAGGGGGGGTTATATAATGTATATAATGACAGAAATAGTAGGAGAGGGAAGGGGAAGGTACAAGGGACCACAGCGCAGTAGCCCTTCATGACTTTTCCCATGTGTTACCTTATTTAGCTCTTCTAAGCTGGGAGGATTTCAAAAATTAAGACTCAGTGATCTTAAGTAATTTTTCTTAGCCTTCTCAGCTAAACAGTCCCAGAGTTAATATTCATACCCAGGCCAGGCAAGACCGATGAGGTTATTTCACTACTGTTGATGTGTACACATACACTCACTGGTTTTTACCCAAGAGAAACATTTACGGAAGCTATAGTCACACTTGCAAGATGTATCTCCTATCTTTTTGATTGTTTACAAGCTCTCAGTTATATAGGACAACATATAGAGATGCAGTCACTTGAATGGGCCGATCTTTTAATTGCTATTAAATTTATTCTTTTTAATTAAAAAAAAACTATTAAGGTATAATTTGATGTACTAAAGTCTGCATGTAGTTAATGCACACAATTTGATGAGTTTGGACATAAGCAGACAGCTTTCCAGGTGGCACTAGCGGTAAAGAACCTTCCTGCCAGGACAGGGGATGTAAGAGACACAGGATTGATCTCCGGCTCAGGAAGATCCCCTGAAGGGGGAAATGACAACCCACTCCAATATTTTTGCCTGGAAAATCTTGCGGACAGAGGAACCTTGCAGGTTACAGTCCATAAAGTCTCACAGAGTCAGGCATGACTGAAATGACTCAGCAGGCATAAGTTTGTGAAACCATCACCATCATCAAAGTGATAGACAACACCAATAGTCTCCTCATGCTCCTTTAAAGTAAAAACACAAAAATCTTTTTATTTTATGTTGGAGTAGAGTTGATTAACAGTGCTGTTTTAGTATCAGGTGTATAGCAAAGTGATTCAGTTATACATACACGTGTATCTATTCTTGTTCAAATTCTCTTTCCATTTAGGTTGCTATACAATATTGGGCAGAGTACCGTGTACTACACAGTAGGTCTTTGTTGGTTATCCATGTTAGATGCAGCAGTGTGTACATGTTTTATATTGTTGTAAGTACAAACCGAGAGAGCCACCTTCTTAAGGAAGTTTCAAGTGCACAATACAGAATTGTTGACTATGCCGCATAGCAGGTCTCTTTAACTGATCTTGCTTAATAAAAACTTTAAACTGACTGAACAGCTCTACATTTCCCCCAGACCCTGCTCTCTGGTGATCGTAGCTCTATTCTTTGCTTCTGTGACTCACTGTTTTAGGTACCTCATGTAAGTGGAATCATGCAGTACTTGTCCTGTGATTGGCTTACTTCACCAGGCTTATCAATGTTGTTGAAAAAGCAGGGCTCTATTCTTTGCTTCTGTGACTCACTGTTTTAGGTACTTAGGGCTGATTTTTTTCCAAACTCTTAAAACTCATGTAACACTTATATGTCACTATGTAGACATCGCCTTGGCTCATCTAAGCAGTTGCTAGCAGAATCTAACTATCTGGAGTGAATTGAAATAGTAAGGGTTATAGCTTCCACATTTAGAGGGAGAAGTAAACTCTTTGATATAATCTCAGCAATCCAGAAACAAGCTGAGGATAGACGTGGAAACAAAAACTGGCCTTAAAATTACAGTGACGATTTGTTCTTCAGTCACTAAATTGTCTCCGACTCTTTCCACCCCATGAGCAGCAACACGCCAGGCTCCCCCATTTTTCACTATCTCCTAGAATTTGCTCAAATTCAATTCATTGAGTGAGTGATGCTATCAAGTCGTCTCATCCTCTGCTGCCCCCTTCTCCTCCCGCCTTCAGTCTTTCCCAGCATCAGGATCTTGTCCAATGAGTCATCTCTTTGCATCAGGTGGCCAAAGTATTAGAGCTTCAACTTCAGCATCAGTAACGAAAATCATTAGTTATTTGCTAAGGAATCCCTTGGGCTCTTATTTAAATTCTATTTGCCAATGTTTCTCCTTTACTCTGACTTCTGACATGCTCTAATCTCAGTTGTACTAGATGGCAGCTTGTAAATATACTGACCAACCAGCTACATCCATTGTCCTAAGTTCAAGAGTTTCCCAAGATGTGGCCAGACCAAAATCAATCATTCTGCTCTAACTGACTTTCAAGAATAGCAACAAGAGATACAGCAAACATGAAGGCAGATGAAATGACAAGTTGAAAAGCACAAGCTGAAAACTGAGCTGATGGAGAGAAATGCCAAAACAAGTAAAAAGGACTAGACACGATAATTCCAGGCACAGCAATGCAAAAGCTTCCAGTGTAGGGCAAAGAGGCTTTCACTCTTCACACCCAACAGTCAGTCCTAAAGGAAATCAACCCTGAGTATTCACTGGAAGGACTGATGCTGAAGCTGAAGGTCCAATACTTTGGCCACCTGATGGGAAGAGTCAATTCATTGGAAAAGCCCCCGATGCTGGGAAAGATTGAAGATGTGAGAAAAGGATGAGATGGTCAGATAGCGTCACCGACTCAATGGATATGAGTTTGAGCAAATTCCAGGAGATAGTGAAGGATGGAGAAGCCTGGAGTGATGCAGTCCATGGGATCACAAACAGTTGAAAATTACTTAGTGACTAAAGAGCAACATTTGATATACTATTTTAGTTAGCAAGTAGAGAAATACAAAATTCAGTTATAAGATTTCCATGCAAGTATTTAACCAAGCTTAGTTGCTGTGTTGAAAGTATAGCTTTAAGTTGTTTGCAAACTGTCCCTTATCCAAAAGTGTATCTTTCAAGGATGTTGGATCAATGAGCATCCATTGTAATGCCAAATGCCAGAGGCTACCAGCAAATAACCTGCCATTCCATGCTTTGGGGACAGTGGTGATTCTTTCAGTCTTCTGTTAATTGGAAGGGCTTCCCTCATAGCTCCATTTGTAAAGAATATACCTGCAATGTGGGAGACCCCAGTTCAATTCCTGGGTTGGGAAGATCCACTGGACAAAGGATAGTCTACCCACTCCATTATTCTTGGGCTTCCCTTGTGACTCAGCTGGTAAAGAATGGGCCTGCAATGCGGAGATCTGGGTTTGATCCCTGGGTTGGGAAGATCCCCTGGAGAAGGGAAAGGCTACTCACTCCAGTAATCTTGCCTGGAGAATTCTGTAGATTATATAGTTCATGGGGTCGCAAAGAGTCAGACACGACTGAGTGACTTTCACTTTCACTAATTGGAACACTGCTAGAGGGATAGCTTATTAAATAGTACCCTTGTAGTAGGAAAAGTTTAAAGAAAAGGTTTTTGCTCCTTCAAGAGCTTTCTATGGACCATATTAGGTGTCATTTACTCAGCAGTAAAATCTGTTCTTTCAAACAATTCAAAAGTGAAAAATGGTTATTCTGTCAGGCAAAGAATTGGCACTGACTTTGTCAGTCAGACATGTAGGCTCTAAAAATAGTGAAAAATTCTAATTTTAGGCTTCACCTATTTTAATTTTAAAGAATAAATCAATTTTTATCAAAAGCCTCTTTTTTAAGTTTCTTTACAGGAAGACTACAATATTTGGAATAAAATATTTTCAGGTCTACTAATAATTTTAATTTTATTAAAGATACATTTTAGTAGCAATTTATTATTTAAAAGGCACTTCACATATATTATTTCAATCTCAATAATGCTATTATAGAAATATTACCTTTATTTTATAAATGTGAACAATTATTCTTGGAAAGAGGGATGAATTATTTAGTGCCTACTGCATTTCAAATAGAAGAGTGAAAAGGTTGGCTTAAAACTCATCTCAACAAAAACTAATATCATGGTATCCGGTCCCATCTCTTCATGGCAAAAAGAAGGGGGAAAAGTAGAAACAGTGACAAATTTTATTTTCTTGGGCCCCAAAATCACTATGGATGATGACTGCAGCCATGAAATTAAAAGACCTTTGCTCCTTGGAAGATAAGTTATGACAAACATAGACAGTGTATTAAAAAGAGACATCACTTTGTTAACAAAGGTCCATATATGGTTTTCCAGTAGTTATATACAGATGTGAGAACTGGACCAGAAAGAAGACTGAGCACTGAAGAACTGATGCTTTTGAATTGCGGTACTAGAGAATACTCTTTTTTTTTTTTTTTTTGTACACCTACTTTATTTATTTTTTTTTTAATTTATTTTTATTAGTTGGAGGCCAACCACTTCACAACATTGCAGTGGGTTTTGTCATACATTGACATGAATCAGCCATGGAGTTACATGTATTCCCCATCCCGATCCCCCCTCCCACCTCCCTCTCCACCCGATTCCTCTGGGTCTTCCCAGTGCACCAGGCCCGGGCACTTGTCTCATGCATCCCACCTGGGCTGGTGATCTGTTTCACTATAGATAATGTTCATGCTGTTCTCTCGAAACATCCCACCCTTGCCTTCTCCCACAGAGTTCAAAAGTCTGTTCTGTACATCTGTGTCTCTTTTTCTGTTTTGCATATAGGGTTATCATTACCATCTTTCTAAATTCCATATATATGTGTTAGTATGCTGTAATGTTCTTTATCTTTCTGGCTTACTTCACTCTGTATAATGGGCTCCAGTTTCATCCATCTCATTAGAACTGGTTCAAATGAATTCTTTTTAACGGCTGAGTAATATTCCATGGTGTATATGTACCACAGCTTCCTTATCCATTCATCTGCTGATGGGCATTTAGGTTGCTTCCATGTCCTGGCTATTATAAACAGTGCTGCGATGAACATTGGGGTGCACGTGTCTCTTTCAGATCTGGTTTCCTCAGTGTGTATGCCCAGAAGTGGGATTGCTGGGTCATATGGCAGTTCTATTTCCATTTTTTAAAGAAATCTGCACACTGTTCTCCATAGTGGCTGTACTAGTTTGCATTCCCACCAACAGTGTAAGAGGGTTCCCTTTTCTCCACACCCTCTCCAGCATTTATTGCTTGTAGACTTTTGGATAGCAGCCATCCTGACTGGCGTGTAATGGTACCTCATTGTGGTTTTGATTTGCATTTCTCTGATAATGAGTGATGTTGAGCATCTTTTCATGTGTTTGTTAGCCATCTGTATGTCTTCTTTGGAGAAATGTCTGCTTAGTTCTTTGGCCCATTTTTTGATTGGGTCATTTATTTTTCTGGAATTGAGCTTCAGGAGTTGCTTGTATATTTTTGAGATTAATTCTTTGTCTGTTTCTTCATTTGCTATTATTTTCTCCCAATCTGAGGGCTGTCTTTTCACCTTACTTATAGTTTTCTTCGTTGTGCAAAAGCTTTTAAGTTTCATTAGGTCCCACTTGTTTATTTTTGCTTTTATTTCCAATATTCTGGGAGGTGGGTCATAGAGGATCTTGCTGTGATTTATGTCGGAGAGTGTTTTGCCTATGTTCTCCTCTAGGAGTTTTATAGTTTCTGGTCTTACATTTAGATCTTTAATCCATTTTGAGCTTATTTTTGTGTGTGGTGTTAGAAAGTGTTCTAGTTTCATTCTTTTACAAGTGGTTGACCAGTTTTCCCAGCACCACTTTTAAAGAGGTTGTCTTTTTTCCATTGTATATCCTTGCCTCCTTTGTCGAAGATAAGGTGTCCATAGGTTCGTGGATTTATCTCTGGGCTTTCTATTCTGTTCCATTGATCTATATTTCTGTCTTTGTGCCAGTACCATACTGTCTTGATGACTGTGGCTTTGTAGTAGAGCCTGAAGTCAGGCAGGTTGATTCCTCCAGTTCTATTCTTCTTTCTCAAAATTGCTTTGGCTATTCAAGGTTTTTTGTATTTCCATACAAATTATGAAATTATTGTTCTAGTTCTGTGAAAAATACCATTGGTAGCTTGATAGGGATTGCATTCAATCTATAGACTACTTTGGGTAGTATAGCCATTTTGACAATATTGATTCTTCCAATCCATGAACACGGTATGTTTCTCCATCTAGATAAGACTCTTGAGAGTCCTTTGGACTGCAAGAAGATCAAACCAGTCAATCCTAGAGGAAATCAATCCTGAATGTTCACTGGAAGGACTAAAGCTGAAGCTGAAGCTTCAATACTCTGTGATGCAAAGAGCCCACTCATTGGAAAAGACCCTGATGCTGGAAAAGACTGAGGGCAGGAGGAGAAGGTGATGACAGAGGATGAGATGGTTGGATGGCATCATTAACTCAATGGACATGAGTTTGAACAAACTCTGGGAGAAGTGATGGACTGGGAAGTCTGACGTGCTGCAGTCCATGGGGTCACAGAGTTGGACACTGTTTACACTACTGAACAATAGCAACTGCATTTTCCAAGGCACTATTTTATTTAATTCTTCTAACAACCTGAAAAGATAGAAATCACCCATGTCATTTCCAAATGAGGGGGCTGAGATTTAGGGATATTTGAGTCTTGGTCTTTAAAATTCAAATTCTAGATTTCCCTGAACATGTCTCTCCTTCCTGAATAACAGGTCAGGAAACACTTGTCAAATCAGTGAAATTCAAACATAGGTCTAGCACTCAGAACACAGTATCTTTTGCTAAGCTAATAAAATTAGCTTAGGTGCTAAATTATTATTTTTAATAATAATGAGCATGCATTGACTTCCAAATTGCAGAAGTAGCCAAACAAAAATTCATAAACTTGTCCTTACACATGGTTTCCCTGGTGGCTCAGAGTGTAAGGAATCTGCCTGCAATGCAGGAGACCTGGGTTCAGTTTCTGGGTTGGGAAGATCCGATGGAGAAGGGGATGGCAACCCACTCCTGTATTCATGCTGGGAAAATCCCAAGGACAGAGGAGCGTGGCAGGCTATAGTCCATTGGGTCACAAAGAGTCGGACACAAGTTAGCACTGGTCCAACACAGTGAATTTTATGTCATAGATGAATTGTTTTGGTAAACGGTCAGTTATCAAGCAATAACACAACTTAGCAAAATAGCCTGGTCTCTCATATACACCACCCTTAAATTTGTCAAATGGCCATTAGAGTTACATTTTATCTGTTTTCTCTTGTGACCATATACAATGATTCACTTCACTCTTTTAACAAACAGGCAGTGAATGTCACCTCTGTGCCAAGCTTATCCTGAAACTGAGCTTTGAAAGGCAGCAAGCTGAGTCTTGGACTCAGAGCTTTCCAGTTTAGATAGGAGTGATTCCAAACTGCTGGCCCCTGCTGGCTTTTATGTTCAGATCCCCTGAGTTGAAAAGCTGACCTCACAAGCAGCCCCCACTAACTGGAGATGACATATTGTAGGAAAGGCTCTACCTCCAGATTCAACAGAACTCAGCTAGAGATACTTCTATGTGAAAAAGCAGCAACAATCAAAGGAAAACATGGTGCCGGTGACCATTCTGTTGGCCGCTTGATGGATCATTTCACCGTCACAGACCTGAGAGAGACATATTATTATCACCCTGTACAAGAGAGGGAGGTGGCACAGATGGGAATTATGGACATAGCATTTGAATGGCAAACATTGACAAAGGATTATTATAATGCAGCGGAATAAAGTTTGAGATAGAGTTATACAGACATTGTTGTGGGAACACTGGGTGCAGGAAATATGATTAATTTACCAAAAGGCCTATTTTCAGCAGCCTATACTTATGATAAAGACTTAATGTTGCCTACATAGGAGGTCAAATTTGGAAATGTGTCAGTGTGTAAATGAATGTTTACATACGGTAATCAGATTGCTGATTCATAAAACCATTTCTTATAATGCAAACTTAACTGAAACATAAGTTAAGATCTGTCTGCATTTTAATTGATAAATACTCCCAATATGGGTTCGATCCCAAGAACCAAACTGGAAGCACATTGCTAATATCATAATCCTAGAGAACTGTGCTTGATATAACCCTGAGTTACATCAAATGTTGAGCTCTTCTGTTAAAATCAAGTCAATGTCAATAGTTTTACTAGTTTTGAGTAACTCAGGAGGACATGTTGATTCAGGAAATGCTCATTCTATTATAGCTATCCTAGACATTAAACAAGCTCATAGGAACCTGCATTTACAAATTAAACAAAGTATTTTGTTCACTTGGAGAGTGTGTTTTGTTAACAAAATGCTTTTCCATGGTGGGCCCTTCACCAAATTGAGCAGATGAAAGATATAGCTGCTGCTATTGCCGTACTATACTGTTGAAGCTTTGCTAAATTCTTCTAGCACCTGAGTCTTTGTGTAGCACTCATGATTTGCTGAGTATCAATACTTTCCAACTCGTAAAGCACATAAAATCAGTAAGAATAGGCACATGCATGCATGGTCAACCTTTCTATGGTCACTGCTCAGAACACAGAAGGCATTTAGTTAATATTTGTTGAATGGATGGGTTGGTGGCTTTTTCGTGAACATTTCCCTTGGAAATCTCCATGCTTTTGTGAAGGTGACCTGGAAATTATTTTTATAGTCTTGCAAATGTAAAAGCTGACGTCAAGAGAATGTATATTTTCCCCACAGAAAGTCAGTACAAAATGCAGACATTTTCCAGGGCATGACATTCACCCTTGGATGAGGAACAACTTATCACGTTGTTTTCATCTTCAAGTACATATTACAGCACTATGCACATGATAGATGCCCTTTAAACGTTTGCTAAATGAATTGCCATATGTTCTTGGCATGCGTTTCCTTCAACTTATAAATCTAAGCCAGCTGGGATTATTTTCCTTTCTTTTTTGAAATGTCCCCCTTTTTACTAGTTCTAGCAAGAGCACAGACAGAGAACTGCGGTAATGTTCATTTCATGAATTCAGCTTGAAGGCTAGAACTTCTTTCAGATGATTATAATTAGCACTGTGTTTGTTCTTTGAAAATGACAATTTTGTTTTTACAATTTAAGTGAAAACTCCTTCTACACTGAAAATAGTTATCAGGTGAAATGAACTCAAAGGAATGGGGAGAAAGGGATTTTTCTGGAACTCAGGTTGACCACTTTACATTGATTATTTTAATGGGTTTTTCATACTAGCTGTGACATTTAGGCTTTGTTAGCATCACTTTATAGAAGAAAACTGTGACACTGAATGTCTTTCTCAGAGTAGTTGGTAAAATTGGTGGAAAAGTTATTTGGGCTCAATTAAGCTTAAAGGCTCTTTGCATTATCTTCATACTTACCCTAGAAATGGCATGGTGTTTAAAAAGGTAAAAAAAGATGGGGGCATAAATAGGATTTGCCTCAATCTTGGGGATTTGTAATGTGCTGGTTGTTTTGCTAGGTAATGGTGGTGCGCCATTAAACAGAACAGAAGGGCTGTGCTCTTTAAATCAAGTCATGGAGGAGACAGGCTTAAAATCTAGGGCTGGAGGTAGAAGGAGCTTGAGGAAACACAAAGGCTTCCCCAGTGGCTCAGTGGTAAAGAACCTGCCAGCCAGTGCAGGAGACACTGGTTCAATCCCTGAGTCAGGAAGATCCCCTGGAGGAGGAAATGGTAACTCACGCCAGCATTCGTGCCTGGAAAATCCCATGGACAGAGGAGCCTGGCAGACTATAGTTCATGGTGTTCCAGATAGTTGCGCATGACTGAGAACACACACACACCCAAGCAAAGACATAAACATGTTATCATTGGGCTGATTGTTATGAAGGAAATCACTGGAACACAAGGATAGAAAACATCCGTGGGAACTTGCTTAGACAGAGAACCATTTTCATAGTTCTGTGTACAACTCTGAACAAGCAAAAATTATACTATATAGAATTATATTCAAAAATTATATTCAGTTTCTAGACACTGGTAGAATTTGATAAAATTATCTAGATTTTTTTCAGACTCAGTTGCCTCATGAGAAAGGAAGTATTCACCTTTTATGGAAATTTCTTTTGGGTTAGAGGATGTTAGTTGTGAAAAATCCTACAAATGTGGATGCACATTGGAAAGTGAAAGTCACTCAATCGTGTCTGACTCTTTGTGACCCCATGGATTATTCAGTTCATGGAATTCTCCAGACCAGAATACTGGAGTAGATAGCCTTTCCCTTCTCCAGGGAATCTTCCCAACCCAGGGATCGAACCCAGGTCTCCTGCATTGCAGGCAGATTCTTTACCAGCTGAGCCACAAAGGAAGCCCATGCACATTAAGCATTTGATGTAAATAAAGTGTTTATGCGTATACACATTTGATAAGCATTTATTGGACACTTACTAGATCTAGAAACTAGGAAAAGTGCTCAAAATACAAAGATGAGTAGGTATAATCTCTACTCTTAGAAATTTATTTTCATCCAGTTCAGTTCAGTTCATTTCAGTGTCTCAGTCATGTCCAACTCTTTGTGACCCCATGAACCACAGCACACCAGACCTCCCTGTCCGTCACCAACTCCCGGAGTTTACCAAAACTCATGTCAGTGATGCCATCCAACCATCTCATCCTCTGTTGTCCCCTTCTCCTCCTGCCTTCAATCTTTCCCAACATCAGGGTATTTTCAAATGAGTCAGATCTTCACTTCAGGTGGCCAAAATACTGGAGTTTCAGCTTCAACATCAGTCCTTCCAATGAATACCCAGGACCGATTTCCCTTAGGATGGACTGGTTGGATCTCCTGGCAGTCCAAGGGACTCTCAAGAGTCTTCTCCAACACCACAGTTCAAAAGCATCAATTATTCTGCACTCAGCCGTATTTATAGTCCAACTATCACATCCAAACATGACTACTGGAAAAACCATAGCCTTGACTAGATGGACATTTGTTGACAAAGTAATGTCTCTGCTTTTTAATATGCTGTCTAGGTAGGTCATAACTTTCCTTCCAAGGAATAACCATCTTTTAATTTCACAGCTGCAATCACCATCTTCATTGATTTTGGAGGATGAAAAAAGGTTCAATTGGAAACATGTTACATTGTGGCAAATAAAATATGATAAACATGATACAGGAGCATATAATCTAGCAAATCTTCATGGATGATTGATATCCCTCCAAGGTGACAAAAAGATTCCTGGCAGAGGAACCAGCGCAGACAAAAAGATAGAGTGGATACTGGATTTGTTTCTGGAAGGTAAAGTCTGGGCTGAAGCTGGAACCTTTACAAACTGAAGAGGGATGGATAAAGAATATCATAATTCTTTACTATTTATCATATTTCATCTCCTAGAAGAGAGGGGTTTGACATATCATGGTTGTTTCATGAATTAGAAAATATTTGAATAAGGAAGCAAAAACAAAAAACAACACTGGGTTATAAGAGGATAAAACTGAATATTTTGGATTAATGGGTAAATAACTGGGAGTAAGGTCCAGGGAGGTGAGGAAAAAGAACCACACAAGTGAAAGAATGATGATCATATAATGTAGAAAGGAGTCAGAGTGGGAAATAGCCAGAGATATCCATGGTCAAGGGAGAGATTTGACCTTATTTCATCAAGGCAAATGATGATTTCGAATAAAAGAGCCAAGGAAGTAAGAGTGATGTCAAAACACAGGTAAAGGGATTAGCCATAATAATAATAATAATAATAATGGTAATAAAGTCAACATAGGTGTTGACTTAGTACATGATATTTAGTTTGAGAATCTCTTATATTATACTTGGGGCTTGCCTGCTGGCTCAGAGGGTAAAGCGTCTGCCTACAATGTGGGAAACCTGGGTTCGATCCCTGGGATGGGAAGATCCCCTGGAGAAGGAAATGGCAACCCACTCCAGAATTCTTGCCTGAAAAATCCCATGGATGGAGAAGCCTGGTAGGTTACAGTCCATGGGGTCACAAAGAATCGGACATGACTGAGTGACTTCATTTTCTAGATTATACTTACTCGCACATAGAATTTTCACAACATATCTATAAGGTATGTATCATTCTTATTGCCATTTTACAGGAGAGAATGTTAAGACACTGAAAAGGTAAAATAATGTTCCTAAGATTACTGAGTTAGCTAGTACTGTAAATTGGACTCAAACCCATCTCTAAGCTTTACAGAATTACAAATATGGGAAACATGCCTGAGTTGGTAGTTTGTGATACTGTCATAGCATCACATGACATATAGAGCCAGCAACATATAAGGACATAATAACACATGATCACATTTGGTTTGTCCTGTAAACGTAAAGTTGGCTTAACATTTCAAAAAAAAAAAAAACCTCTTATTTACAATATCAATTGTATAAAGGAGAAAATCAACATTATCATTTCCTGATCATGAATGATCAGGAAGAAATGTTTCTTCCTGATGTTTCTTTCATGACAAAATGTTTCTTCATGAAACATTCTCTGGGTGCCCTGATTGATGAGAGTGTATTGAAAGCAAAATCTAAATTATTGAAATATAATAATTGCTATTTTTTCCCGTAAAATGAAGCAAAATTATGCTATTTTACATGCACTTCAAGTTTTTTCCTATTTAATATATGACGTATTCCTTATATATTATATATTTATGTAAACTAGCCTCAGTTTAGTTCAATTCAGTCACTCAGTGGTGTCTAACTCTTTGTGACCCCATGGACTGCGGCACGCTAGACTTCCCTGTCCATCACCAACTCCCGGAGTTTACCCAAACTCATGTCCATTGAGTTGCAGATGCCATCCAACCATCTCATCCTCTATCATTCCCTTCTGCTCTCACCTTCAGTCTTTCCCAGCATCAGGGTCTTTTCCAATGAGTCCGTTCTTTGGAGTGGCCAAAGTATTGGAGCTTCAGCATCAGTCCTTCCAATGAATATTCAGGACTGATTTCCTTTAGTGTGGACTGGTTGGATCTCCTTTCAGTTCAAGGGACTCAGAGACCCTAAAATATTGGAAAATACTTTCATATATAGGAGCACATCTGCAACAACAGTAAACTAACAAGTCATAGAGAATATGAATGAGATCAAAGTTATTCTATTGGAAATACCAATACACAGTTAGATTCTGGCTAGACTATTAATGAAGGGAACAAAAGGAAAAGAAGCCAATTATCAATATCAGAAATTAAAGGAAATTCAGTATAGTTCTGTCTACATTAAAATGATAATAAAAGAAAATAATGAAGAAAATTATACCAGTTAATTAATATTAATAAAGTGATGGGTTCTTTGAAAGACACAAACTACCATAACTGATTTAAGAAATAGAAAATGTGAATATCTCTATTACTAATAAAAAGCATTGAAATCACAATATTAAAATTTCCCAAATATGTATATCAAGCATCAACTTGTATAACTTAAATATATACATATATATATTTTCCTCACTTGTACTTCAGTAAAGCTGTTCTAAAACATATATAACAAAAATATTAAGAAATAGAGCCAGCAACATATAAGAACATAATAACACATGATCATGTTTGGTTTGTCCTATAATATAAGGTTGGTTTAACATTAAAAAAAAAAAAAACTCTTATTTACAATATCAATTGTATAAAGGAAAAAATCAACATTATCATTTCCTGATCATGAATGATCAGGAAGAAAGCCATTGATGCAGAAGAAAGCCTTTGGATAAAATTCCACACCCTACATAATTAAAACAAACAAACAAAAAAAATCAGCTACTTAGAAATAAAAAGGAACTTCCTCAATCTGATGAATGACATGTTTCAGAAAATGTCCAGTAAACATAAGTAACACTGAAATACTGACCCCTCCCCTCAGGCACACCAAGGTCAATAGCAAAGAGTTATGTCCAGTCTCATCATTTTACTTTAGCATTGTATTGGGAGAAAAGAAATGTCTCACAAACTGGAAAGGAAAAGGTAAATAGTCAATATCTGCAGAAGAAGATATACCGTATGTATAGAAAATCTAAAGGAATCTGCAAGGGTTACTAGAAATGATAAAGAATTTTAGCAATGTCACCTAAAATAATGAATGTTTTTATATTAATGATTAATTTTGCTTTTACGTACTAGCAATGAAAAATTCAAAATTAAAATAAAAATGCAGTATCATTTAATATAGCATACAAAAATATGAAACTGGCAAAATACGTATGTCTGTGTAGTGAAAAAATAGAAAAATTGAAGTTCTAAAAAATGGACAGAATTATACAGATTCTAGAAATAACATATATATGTGTATATATGTATGCACACAGATTCTTATATAGAAATGTATATATATATATATCAATATATATAATATCAACTGAAATTTGACAAAAATACCACATAAAATACCAATAGGGAATGGGAGTCTTCCATATATGGTGCTGGAACAGTTGAATATCATTATGTAGCAAGGGGAAATACACATGACATATAAACTAACCTCAATAAATACTAGTTTCCTTCCTCATCTTTTTGCTCGTGTACAATTGGTATGATAATATCAGATCAACTGAGCCATCCAGCTTACATGGTAGCAGGCAAGATGAGGTTAAGCAGAAACATCTTGAATTACAGCTGTGGGCCTGTGAGGAAATGATGATGTTTGTTTATGATATGAATACTGGAAATGTCATGGTAATGCTGCTGTTTTTTTCCCTTTCAATTTAGAAAAGAAAGATATCGATCCACATTTTTTCTCAGAATGCAAGCAAGAAAACATGTCTTTGCAGAAAAACAATTTTAAAGTGCCCTGCTCTCTATTGGCATGGAGAGAGCATGCTTGGTACACCAGAGAGAAGAAGCTCTGGATGGCAGTGCAAAGGTGGGAAGGTGGGAAACAGGGGATGAAGACATTGGGGTAGGGGTGTGGGGCGGGTAGTTATCTTTGAACCAGAGGGAGGGTGTGTGGAAACACACAGTTGTTTTGACTTGGCAGAAAGGCAAACAAACAACATACTACAGCACATGTCGAAACAAGACAAAATTTTCTCCAGAAATGAAATACTGAAGTCTTAAGGATTTATTTTGAGCAGACACATACCAAATAAATGAACTTGTATTTGATAAGTAATATATGCAAGTGCATATAGGAGTGAGGTGTGCCAGGCCAGTAGAGGTAAAAAAATGCTAGCATGAAATACTCTGAGAATCAATCTAAAAAATAAACCTTAAGAATGATTTTTTTTATCACCATGATGGCATCTGATACATGCCATTCTCAAACTCACTTTCAATATGAATGATGTATGTATATATATATATATGTGTGTGTGTGTGTATATATATATATATATATGACTGTGTTTGTGAGCCTCAGTTTCCTTATTAGAACAAGAAATTCATTGGATTAAATGGTTTATTTTGTTAATTCCAGCTTTATAAGTCTCTAGGGCATATCCCTTTCCCTCTGAAAGAATTGAACATCTGCTTTGGGGAACCTCAACTCAATCTCCAATGAGTCCTTGCCAGAGAAATGCTTTTCACTTAAAGAAAGAAAAAAAAAGAGAGAGAGAGAAGGAAAACTGTTAGTTTAGTATGGAAAAATGTTTACAGTCTGTGGGGTGATGATCAGGAGACAGGAATTTTATAACTTCTCCTACAGAGCTCTTAATGGTCACCATAGGCACCTATTTAAAATACCCTTTAAAGTCACAACTGCCAGGCGTTTCCCAGGTTTCCAGCTTTCCCAAGAAAGGACTGAAGGCACGTGAGTCAGACACCAACCCCACTTAATTTGTTGAGACATAAATCCATCCCAATAAGTATATGAGATGAAGGAGGAAAGAATGTTTTTATCGAATGCAGAGAAGTTAACAGTAGAGGAAATAACTTGAAATGGACTGAGGATTACAAGTGGTCCTTAGAGACGTGGAAGTGAAATATGAGCTCTTGCAAACTCCCTTTGGTCTTTAGTCTTCTTCAAAGTGCTCTATGATTCACTGGAAATCCTAGTTCTTTTTTTGTTTTTTGTTTTTTTTTACTATGACTATTCATAATACTACTTTGATAGCTTTTCAGGCTCTTAGACGTGTTTATAAATATCTGTTACTGATGTTCATATGGGAATACTGAAGATCTCAGATACTATTGAAATTGGTTCATCACTGGCCAATAACTACATTTGTTCATCAAAAAGGGTATTTATTGCTTTATGGATTTTGATGTATTTTTGTGTATCGGTGAATGACCCTAGGGAATGAAATACTACAATAGATAACCAGGCTTTTCATGTCAGAAAGTTCTCCCACATTCTTTTCAGTTTCTACTACACACGCTTGGTTTCTTCTGCCTTTAAATCTGATCAGATCTCTCCCCTTTGGGAAGGTATGGTGATAGCATTTCACTAACAGAATTACCCTTCAGATGGTTATATACATATGTCAATGCTACTCAGTTTGTCCCCCACCCTCCCTCCCCTAACGTGTCCACAAGTCCGTTCTCTGTGTCTCTTCCTCTATTTCTGCCCTGCAAATAGGTTTGTCAGTATTTTTTTCTAGATTCCAAATATATACATTAATATGCAATATCTATTTTTCTCTTTCTGACTTACTTCACTGCATATGACAGTCTCTCAGTTCATCCACATCACTTCAACTGACTCAATTATGTTCCTCTCTGTGGCTGAGTCATATACTTGTTGTTTAGTTGCCAAGTTGTGTCCAACTCTTTTGCGACTCTGTGGACTGAAGCCCACCAGGCTCCTCTTGTCCAGGGGATTTCCCAGGCAAGGACACTGGAGTGGTTGGCCATTTCCTTCTCCAGGGGATCTTCTCAACCCAGGGATCAAACCTGGATTCCCTGCATTGGCAGGCAGATTCTTTACCACTGAGCCACCTGGGAAGCCTGAGAAATGAACTACCATGTATCAAACAGATAGCTAGTGGGAAGCTGCTGCATGACCCAGGGAGGTCAGCTTAGTGCTCTGTGATGACCTGGACAGTGGGATGGAGAGGGGGGAGGGGGGTCCAGGTGGGAGGGGATATATGTATACAAACAGCTGATTTGCTTTGCCGTATAGCAGAAACCAACATAACACTGTAAAGCAATTATATTCCAAAAAGCAAAAGAATTATCCTTTAGATTTTTGTTCTCAAAGAAAATTTCATTGCCCCTCTACTTCCGTTTACACGTGTTTTGTAAAATCAGGTTAGCAGACCATTTGTTATTAACCTCAATGCACACAGACATCACAGCAGTGCATCTTAAAGAGGAGGAATAAATGGGAAGGACAGTCTCTTCCCTCTGTTTCAGTGATAGCCTTGGGACTGAACGTGTGTATCTAAGCCCAAAACTTCCAAATGGAGAACCAAAACAGTAAAGGGCGACCCAGAGACCACCATTTCAATTGAGCTGCGGGCGAATATCAAGGGCAGTCTAGAAATCAAGGTCAGAGGCAAGAACTGAAGCCAAATCAGATCCTAGGTGTCAGGGCATAAGAAACAAAGAATCCAGTGCAGAAGATACCAAATTCGGAGTCATGGGTAAGAGTCAAGGTTCAAATCTGGCAAAGAAAAAAAAAAAAGTAAGAATCAGACCTGGAGCAGCCAGTGAGCCTGTCTAGTCAGGAATAAGACACCATCTAACTTGATTCAGGAAAACGGCTCCCGCTGCAAGCCACTTCCTTAAAAGCTCAGGCATGGGGGTTCTTGGAGAAGCAGCATACCATCTCCCAAAGGTGAGGTCTCCTGCAGTGCTTGCTTCTGGAGTCCCTTCTTTCCCCTCAGGGTTCCCCTGGTAGCTCAGATGGTAAAGAATCTGCCTGCAATGCAGGAGACCCAGGTTCGATTCCTGGGTCAGAAAGATCCCCTCGAGAAAGAAACCACAACCCACTCCAGTACTCTTGCCTGGAGAATCTCGAGTGCAGAGAAGCCAGGAGGGCTACAGTACATAGGGTTGCAAACAGTCAGACATGACTGAAGCGACTAAGGGCAGAACATCTTCTCCTTAAGATGGGCGTTTCCCTGACTTGTGACTCTGCTGTGAACAGCTTGTCTTAACTAGCTAATCTACACAAGTGAGGAGCCATGACTACATGCTTTCTACTTTACTTACTGTTATAATTGCGCTCATATCTGCAAATGGCTCAATAGTTCACATGTCAGCATGTTTTGAGGATATATTTTTTAATTACTATATCATTACTATACTATATCTTAATTACAAATATCTTTTAATTACTGTAGAAACAAAAACACATTCTATACTACATAGAAACAGTTATGGACATGTACAATTTTTATATATAGAAAAACATATTCCAAACTCCTTGGGATCCACATGTACACACTGCTCCATTTAAAACAAATAACCAGCAAGGGCCTACTGGGTAATACATAGAAATCTGCTCAATGTTATGGTTCAGCCTGGATGGGAGGAGTGTTTGGGGCAGAGTGGATTACATATATATGTATGGCTGAGTCTCTTTGCTGTCCATCTGAATATATCACAGCATTGTTAATCAGCTATACTTCAATATAAAATAAAAAGTTAAAAAAAGCACACAAAACTTTGCCATCCTTGCTACTATCTGAAGAATTTCTGGTAATACAGCCACCTTCACATTCCTCCCAAGGGCTTCAACATGCTATCGAAACATGTTTAAGATCCTCTTCTGTCTCAGTTCCATGTTTTGTCTTTACAGGACACACTCAAAAATAGTTCCCTTAGACCTGACTCCTGGGTTCCTTTTATCTCACACTGAAGCCAGATAGGATGTCTTCCCTTCCTAGGGCTTCCCTGGTGGCTCAGGGGTAAAGAATCCACCTTTGATACAGAAGAGCTGGGTTCAGTCCCTGGGTTGGGAAGATCCCCTGGAGAAGGGAATGGCTACCCACTCCAGTATTCTTGCCTGGAGGATTCCATGGACAGAGGAGCCTGGCGGCCTCAATCCATGGAGTTGCAAAGAATCCAACACGACTGAGCGACTAACACTTTCACTTTTCACTTTCACTTTCATTGTTACTGCATTTTCTTGTCAGATCTAAAACCTCCAGAATGTGGGCATAGTTGGGAGCAGGAGGTGATGGGAGTAAGGATCAGGAACTCTCCATTCTTCTTTGTTCATTCGCCTTCTTTCCATTAACCCTACTTTCATATCCCAGCTCCCTCTCCCCTTGGAATAAATTCTTACTGTGGACTTTCAAAGCCCTCTTCCACACAGATTCCTATTATTAGCCCTCCATCCATCCCAGGGATGCCTGAATCCTAGAATAAATGGATTTGTTGGCAAGGCAATATTGAACACTGTGACAAATAGAGCACTGCTAGTCTCAAGTGTTGAGATAGACATTTGGCTCTGAACACACTGTAAGAGTTTAAAGGCTGAAGTGCCAAGAGTTTTGCTTTCAAAATGCACTTAGAGTCTTCAGGTTGCAGCCTCTCTCTGCATAGAATAAGCAGCAGTAGACTCTCCAGGGACTGTCTGGGACACAGGTGTTTTTCTTAAGCCCTGCTTTCCTCTCCATAAACTGGGGAAGCCTTTAAAAGCTCCCTCAACTCTGCCATGACATTCTGCCTGAAAGCCTTCAGGAAACATCGAGTATTACTGTATATATTCCATAAAGATTTAGTTCTTTTTTATTTTAATTTTCAGTTATCTGTCTACCTACCTACCTATCTCTCTCTCTATCTTCTACTTTTTATCCAGGGTGTGAAATCCAAACATGAGTCCCAGCACTCATAGTGCAGCCTGAGACAAACCGAACCTTAGGTATTGAGCTCCTGCCATGCACATGTATTATTTGATTCTCATAACTGTCTGAGATGAATACTAATATCCTCATTTTGTCTCAAGAGAATAAGCTCAGAAAGGTTAAAGACCTTGTCTAAGGTCACACAGCTCTAAGGTCACACAGCAATTTTGAACTCAGGTTTGTCTCCAAAGCCAAAACCCTTTCCATTACTCACCCTGCTACTTACCTCTTTGGGTCTCCCTTTTTTCTCTTCTTGGTGCCAATATTGCCAATCTTATTGGACAGCTGTGCAGATTAATTACAAAATATAAATATGCTGACACGATGCTTTGGATATATTGGCTTAAAATACTATTTTTGCTTGAATTCATCTTTTCGTCTTGTGGAATTCCTCATTTCTTTTCAGAAGAAACCACTCCAACAGGGTCTGCAGGAAGCTAATCATCTAGAGGGGGCTTTCCAGGTGGCATTTGTGGTAAAGAACCTGTCTGCCAATGCTGAAGACATAAGAGATGCAGGTTTGATCCCTGGGTTGGGAAGATGCCTTGGAGGAGGACGTGGTAACCCACTCCAGTATTCTTGCCCAGAAAATCCCACGAATAGAGGAGCCTGGCGGGCTATAGTCCATGGATGGGGTTGCAAAGAGTTGGGCATGGCTGATGTGACTCAGCATGCACTTATGCAGTCCACTAGTAGTGCTCATAGTACACCATGGTATTAATACAAAGGAAAGCAATTATTTTTTTCCTGGAACACTCAGGGGGGACACTGAAGATGAGCAGTCAAGAAGGCAGGATTCCATAGTGGCTGTACTAGTTTGCATTCCCACCAACAGTGTAAGAGGGTTCCCTTTTCTCCACACCCTCTCCAGGATTTATTGCTTGTAGACTTTTGGATAGCAGCCATCCTGACTGGCGTGTAATGGTACCTCATTGTGGTTTTGATTTGCATTTCTCTGATAATGAGTGATGTTGAGCATCTTTTCATGTGTTTGTTAGCCATCTGTATGTCTTCTTTGGAGAAATGTCTGCTTAGTTCTTTGGCCCATTTTTTGATTGGGTCATTTATTTTTCTGGAATTGAGCTTCAGGAGTTGCTTGTATATTTTTGAGATTAATTCTTTGTCTGTTTCTTCATTTGCTATTATTTTCTCCCAATCTGAGGGCTGTCTTTTCACCTTACTTATAGTTTTCTTCGTTGTGCAAAAGCTTTTAAGTTTCATTAGGTCCCATTTGTTTATTTTTGCTTTTATTTCCAATATTCTGGGAGGTGGGTCATAGAGGATCTTGCTGTGATTTATGTCGGAGAGTGTTTTGCCTATGTTCTCCTCTAGGAGTTTTATAGTTTCTGGTCTTACATTTAGATCTTTAATCCATTTTGAGTTTATTTTTGTGTATGGTGTTAGAAAGTGTTCTAGTTTCATTCTTTTACAAGTGGTTGACCAGTTTTCCCAGCACCACTTTTAAAGAGGTTGTCTTTTTTCCATTGTATATCCTTGCCTCCTTTGTCAAAGATAAGGTATCCATAGGTTCGTGGATTTATCTCTGGGCTTTCTATTCTGTTCCATTGATCTATATTTCTGTCTTTGTGCCAGTACCATACTGTCTTGATGACTGTGGCTTTGTAGTAGAGTCTGAAGTCAGGCAGGTTGATTCCTCCAGTTCCATTCTTCTTTCTCAAGATTACTTTGGCTATTCGAGGTTTTTTTGTATTTCCATACAAATTGTGAAATTCTTTGGTCTAGTTCTGTGAAAGTACAGCCACTATGGAAAACAGTATGGAGATTTATTGAAAAACTGGAAATAGAACTGCCATATGACCCAGCAATCCCACTTCTGGGCATACACACTGAGGAAACCAGATCTGAAAGAGACACGTGCACCCCAATGTTCATCGCAGCACTGTTTATAATAGCCAGGACATGGAAGCAACCTAGATGCCCATCAGCAGATGAATGGATAAGGAAGCTGTGGCACATATACACCATGGAATATTACTCAGCCATTAAAAAGAATTCATTTGAACCAGTCCTAATGAGATGGATGAAACTGGAGCCCATTGTACAGAGTGAAGTAAGCCAGAAAGATAAAGAACATTACAGCATACTAACACATATGTATGGAATTTAGAAAGATGGTAACGATAACCCTATATGCAAAACAGAAAAAGAGACACAGAAATACAGAACAGACTTTTGAACTCTGTGGGAGAAGGTGAGGGTGGGATGTTTCAAAAGAACAGCATGTATGCTATCTATGGTGAAACAGATCACCAGCCCAGGTGGGATGCAGGAGACAAGTGCCCGGGCCTGGTGCACTGGGAAGACCCAGAGGAATTGGGTGGAGAGGGAGGTGGGAGAGGGGATCGGGATGGGGAATATGTGTAAATCTATGGCTGATTCATATCAATGTATGACAAAACCCAAAAAAAAAAAAAAAAAAAGAAGGCAGGATTCCAAATGAAGGACCAAAGAGAAGCGAAGTTAATGAATGAGACTAAAAATATGAGAAAAAATAGGAGGAAAAACAAGCGAACAAAATATTATAAATAAGTATCTATAAATATTTTAAGTATTATAAATTATAAATATTATAATATTATACATAGTATAAACATAAATTTTAAAAATTTATAAATATTTCTTCCTTTGGAAGAAAAGACTTTCAAGGAGATGTTAAATCATGTCAAAGTAATAAGTCATAGGTAAACATAATAGCTAAGTTCTTTAACTCTTCACATGTCAGTACTATTCTATGTCATATCATTATCATCACATTGTTCACAACAGTGTTTCAAGGTGGATCTTACTGTCATTTCCATTTTATAGAACAGGGAGCTAAGATATAGAAAGATTGGTTCCCAAAGCCAAGGTTGGTTTGGCTCACAAACAAACTATATTAGTTTTCTGTGCTTCATAACATTATTTCTACAATTCAGCAGCTCAAACAAAATGTATGTTTACTATCTCACAGTTTTTGTGGGTCAGGAGTCCAGTCACAGATTAGTTGGGCCATTTGCTTGGAATTTTGCAAGGAAGTAACCAAGCCTTTGCTGGGCTGTGTTCATATGGGGAGGCTCATCTGGGGAAGACTCTAGTTTCCAAGCTCTCTCAGTTCTTTGCAAATGGTTGTCTGGAGATTTCAGGCAATTCTTAGAGGCCACCTACAATTCCTTGCCGTATGAGTTCCCTCAACATGATCATTTGCTTCATCAGCCCTGGAAGACAACTATCTAGAATGAGTCTTCCAGCAAGGCAGAGTCTTATATAAAGCAACCATGGAGTGAGAACCCATTGATTTTGCCACATTCCAGCCACACCCAAGGTGAGGTTATTGTACAAATGCCTAGACACCAGGAGGCAAGAGATCCCTGGGAGATCATTTAGGTTCTGTCCATCATAATCCTTCAGCTATTTTGTATCAAACTGGCATTTTGATTTCAGGGACTCCTCTTGAACTCTTGGCCCTTGAGTTTGGTGACCTGGACATCAACAAAGATCTAAAGAGAGCAGTTTTACAGGAGTGATGAGTGAAACCCAATTACTGGGGCAACAGATACATTTCCTTCTTGTCTTCACTTCCTTTTTTCCTCTCTGTTTTGTTCTCTTCTTCCCACTTCCTGTCTCTTCCTTCTCCCTCTTCTGTTTCTTCTGCTTCCTTTTCCTCTTCCCTTTTCTTCCTCCTCTCTTAACTAATATCAATTGCTGTTATATTCAACTACATGCCTCGTTTATTCAAAGACTTATTTGCCCAGGTACTAAGGCAGCAATTTAGGATACATTCCTGAATTAGATGCAATTTCACTGCCTCTTTAGAGTTTACCTTCTGCCCAAGACTCTGAAACAGACTTTCTATTTGGAAAGCTATTTAGATTGAGCCTCAGCAAAGTTGTGAAGCGATCACAGTTCATCCCTCTTATCACTGGCCCTTCCTATTCTTGGGAAGAAGTGGAATATAACTGGAAATCCAAGTGAAGTCAAGCTGACCTAGGTTTGAAACTGACTGGTAACCAGGATATCTTTATAAACCTTGCAGATAAATGGCTTAACTTTTCAGAAAGCATGGACAATTCAAACAAGTAATGCATATAATACATGGACTATAAGGCCTGCTAGTCACTAATAATATGTTCTAATTTATAAAATGATGACCTCTGCCTTTTGCAAAGTACTTACAGAATGATCTCTAAAAGTTAAATATTTAATTCTCTCACCCATGTACTTTCTTCAAACATAAACACACAGAAGAAAAACAGACTGATAAACAGATGGATTTGACTTTTCATGTCTCTGATTAGTTCTTGGTGGTCATCTTATAAAAAGAATCAATGAAGGCCAGTAAAAGTTGGCCACATTTATTAAGTTACTGTATGAACAAAACAATGAATGAATGAGTGAATGAATAATAGAATGAATCAATGAAAGAAGAGTGATTGCTAAACAAGCAGTTAGATCAATCAACTACCTACTGCTTAAAAAAAAGCTAGTGTTTATCAAAGATAATAAACTCATCTTTGAAAAGGCATATATTTATTTCAGAGTTTCCCATTCTGCTCGGATACGACTGAGCAACTGAACTGAACTGAAGTGATTCTGCTCTTTGACTTAAACCATTATGTAAAAGCAAAGAAGTAGACATAGGAATCTTACTGAAACAATGGTGCTGTTAGACCCAGGAATTTCCCTGGATAGACAAAGGGAGCTGGAGCCGAAGGAGAAACTCCCTGGGTTTCAGGCAACCTCCAGCCAATACAGCATTTGCTAAAGAGAAAAGGAGGCTTGATCCAAAGCCAGATGTTAACCAACTAGACAGCCAGGGAGAAGGGCAGGAATACTAGGGTTTAGGAACTGAGAGATAAAAGCACAGCTTGTGATTGAGGGATACCACTTGCTGCATTCATACGATGAGCCAGTGATTGCACCTCCTTCAGACCCAGCAACACACCACTCAGGAAGAGGCCGCAGTCCTTCCCGTGAAGCTCCTGAGGCCCGCAGGCTTCTGAGATTCAAAACCTTATGGCTATACAGAATGGCACGGCATCAGTGTTATATACTGAATCACATCTCCATCATAATCACATCGGTATTTCTGCATCTTGCCTGTGAATATTGAGACTAAGTGTGGGAAGTGATGGCTTCAATAACCACATGTCAATTCAGGAAGGTTATGCTGCTGAAAAGAGCTTTTGCTCCAAACTTAGGGAAAAAAAAAAAAAAATCTTCCAGATCTCAGAGATTTTCGCATCTCAGAATTGTGTAAGGTGATCATGGATGGAAACAGGCATTTTATAGATGAAGGTACTTGAGACCCAGAGAGGTGTAATGAGTCACCAACATGCAAAGCTTAGAAGTGTGGCACCTAGGATTTGAAACTGAATGGAAAACTCACGCCCCCAGAGAGCGAGGGGGCCGGAGGAGAGAAGTTTGAGCCCTGCTGATGCTAGTGGTTGTTGAACCCGACATCTTCACTCGGTTTATAAGGGGCTCCAGACATCTCAATGACACCCAAGCTTTGCCCCATTTTTGAAGATTCCCGAATGTTAAATGTTGAAGAAATGTAAGACTAGATTACAAAGTTATACACATGAACACACCTATACACATAGAGTGATCTTCATTTGTAGATAGCATTTAAAAATCCAAATTTAAGACCTTTTATAAACATGCAGGGTGAAATGATCCTCTCAACCCCATTTGCCAGAATCCCAACCTTTATGGAGAAGGCTCCCATGGCTGAACATGATATGTCAGAGCTCCACTTCATGGAGAAGGCTCCAGTAGCTGAGCACAATATGTGTCAGATTTCCAAGAGGACTCGTCAGTGTAACTCATCATATCTCAACAGTCATAGATCAAGAGAATGATTGATTAAGTGCTATGTGAATTATAAGACATAATATGCACAAGCACATCATTGTTTATTGTTTATTAATAACAATACTAATCTCTGCAGAAGCGCCAATACTTTGGCCACCTGATGCAAACAGCTGATTCATTGGAACAGACCCTGATGCTGGGAAAGATTTAGGGCAGGAAGAGAAGAGGGCAACAGAGGATGAGATGGTTTGATGGCATCACTGACTCAATGGACATGAATTTGAGCGAACTCTGGGAGATAGTGAAGGAAAGGGAAGCCTGGCATGCTGCAGTCCAATCAATGGGGTTGCAAAGAGTCAGACATGACTGAGCAACTGAACAACAACAAATCTCTGCCTCCATCATTTCAGCTGTAAAATTCTCTGGATTAAATTACCCTGTCTTTTTTGAGTCTGTGTGCTGTAGAAGACTATGTAGGACTATCTAATTCTGTCAACTCAGCAATGTTCTTTATCCACATTTTTTTTCTTTTTAAAAATGCTTAATTGGAAGAGAGTTGCTTTACTATATTGTGTTGGTGTCTGCCATACATCAACATGAATCAGCCATAGCTATAGACAAGCCCCCTGCCCCTACCTTCCACCCATCCCATCCCTCTAGGTTATCGTAGAGCACTGGGTCTGAACTCCCTGCATCACACAGCAAATTCCCACTGGGTATCTATTTTATAGTGGTAATGTTTACATTTCAGTGTTACTCTTGCAATTCTTCCCTCCCTCTCCTTCCTTCATCTTAGGTCTCACGTGAAACCCTTGGTACATGGTTATATTAAATTTTTGATTAAACAAAAATCAATGCCTAGTCCTTTGAATACAGTGGCTGATGCATGTCACTACAAACCCTTGCTATGCTACCAAATTTACAGTATTTTTTTTTTTACTATTCATTCAATAATAATGATCACAAATGCAGGGGCATTTATTTGCCCCATTGGCCATCATACTTTCTGACATACAACCTATTGAAACATTAATTTAACAACTAATAAGTGCCTACTATGTCTTTGACATTGTGACAAGCACTAAAAATGCTGCAGCTACCTAGACAGAATCTCTACATCATGGAGATTTTAGTATAGTTCAAAAACTAGGTAATGAGTGAGGGATCACTAAATAAGTATTAACTTACAGATGGGTAAGTGCTGTGACAAATATTCTCTGAAATATTCTCTGAATATTCCACGCCATATTCTCTGAAAACATGTAAAAGGAGGGCAGGATGAAAGCTGGGTCAGGAAAGGAAGTGATCTGAGACTGGGAAGGAGTGGATGCCATACAGTGAAATGTAATGAGAATACTTCGCAAAGAGGTAAAAGTGCCTTCAGACCGTGAGACCAGGGGGGCTTGGCACATTCCAGAAGCTGATAGTCCAGGGTGGTGGGAGCATGCGCAGTGAGAGAAGGTGCAGGTGCTGTGAAATGATGACACAGAAGAGGCAGAAGGATCCCACAGGGCCTCTCGGGCCCTATTTAGATGCACTGGCACTGTCCATGGAGGCTGGGGATCTACTGTTTTGGGATCTATATCCTACCAGGAAGTTACCGGTTGTTCCAGATGTGTGATAGATCCCCCGTGTCAGGCACTGTTCCAGGAACTATGCATCTAGCTCAATTAATACACAACCCCCGCTTCCTCATGGTCTAAAGTAGGAGTCACCAACCTCCAGGATCTAATGCATAATGATCTGAGATGGAGCTGATGTGATAAAAATAGAAATAAAGTGCACAATAAATACAATGCCCTTGAATCACCCCAAGACCACCCCTCCACTCCAGTCTGTGGAAAAAATGATCTTCCACAAAACCAGTCTTTGGAGTCAAAAAGGTTGGGGAGTGCTGGTCTAAAGAGCAAGTGAATGAGTAAAGAAATCAACTATTTCAATACAAACTGTGTTTTCCAGGCACATTCTGGCATTGTTCTCACATCTTAGTGACACTCGCTGCTTCCCTCTACATTTCCAAATCTCTCTGGTTCCCCATGTCCACCTGTGGAAGCCCCTCTCAGATCTCACAGTCTTTCATGCTGAAAAACAATCACTCCAATTTTTGACCCTAGTATTCATTAAACTAAGTCAGCAAAGTGTTTAAACTGGTGCCATATAGAATGTGGAATAGTGTATAGGGCTGAATCTTTCAGTATCCCCTGGAGAGCTTTATAAAATGTCTGGGAATTCAAATGTGCAATCCCTTACAGATAGACTAGAATTTGGTAAGGTTGGCCTGGGGACAGAGGATGAGGGTTATTTAAAGAGGGGTTGGGACTTCGCCAGTGCTCCAGTGATTGAGAATCTGCCTTCCAATGCAGGGGATGTGGGTTCCATTGCTGGTCTGGGAACCAAGATCCCACATGCCACACGGCAACTAAGCCCATGCTCCACAACTAGAGAAGCCTGAGCGCCACAACAAAGAACCTGCAAGCCACAGTAAAGGCTCAAAAGAGCTAAAAAATAAAATAAAGAAGTAGAGGCTAAAGATACCATGATGTCCCTCGCCAGTGAGATTCAGTGCTTCTACATTTCACTATAAAGATGACCTATTTGAATTTAAATCCCAGCTCTGCACATACACCTTAGTTGATCCTAGCAGTCTCAACATATTTTGAAAATCAGTTTTCTAACCTGTGAAATTAAACACTGTATCACTCTCATCTGTTGTTGTAGGACCAAAATCATATGAAATAACAAAAATGCTCAGTACAGTCCTGGCTGTTGCCAATAATCCTTTCCAGGAATGGCTACCACAGGGAACCAAATGGTTAGTTTGGAATGCAGAAAATAGCAAAGCCATCCTATGGTGTGGCATATTGTATACACTGCTCTTACAACTTTTCTTACACTGTAGTATAGTTGTCGCAAATAATTTTGTCCTATCTAGGCCTAAAACTCACTGGGGAAAGAGAGTGGGAAAGTTTGTATCTACTCATAAATCCTATCTGAAAGAGGGAAATAAACAAGCAAAAAAATCAGTACCAGCCTCGGAGGAAATTAAAAATTTTTTTCAGTCCAGGGAGCTTAAAGTTCTAGCAGTAGGAAACCTGGCTTTTATTTGCAAATTTATTTGTTTGTTTCATTGTTTATTTACCTACCTATTTATGAGTGGAAGATTTCATTTATTGAAATGTTAAAGACAGTAGGATGAGAAGAAGGCATTCTGTTCCCTTGAACTAGTTCCATCCTCTCTACTCTCAGGGCTTGGCACAGGGAACATTACCCTTCAGGTCTCCAGAGAATAGCTTTCCAGGGTGGAGTTTGGGTGGGGAAGGGAATGTCCTATGCTGGGTGGGGATCGGAGACAGGAGGGAAGATGACCCTCACGTCTTAGCTTGAGCCTTCTACCCTGTGACTTGCTCATGTCCCCGTGACCTGCTCATGTCCCCAGACTCTGCAGTGATCTGGCAGACAGGATTCATGCAACAGCAAGGGGGCCTTTGCCCCTTGGAAGGAGCCTTGTAAGCAAGACCTAGAACTAAGGTTACATCCTAATGAGATGGTGAGCCACTAGGGACTTTAGAATAAGTGTAGTCAAATTTAATTTGAAAAGATGACTAAACTAAACAGCAGAAAAAAAAAAAAAAAAAATGGATCTGGCAGCAGGAAGTCCAGATAGGTGACTGGTGACAATCCAGAAGAGACATGATGAGACCTAAACCAGGGAAGGGGCAGGAGAAATGTAGAGGAGGGGGCAGATTAGAGAAGGACCCAGGAGGATTCTGCAGCTTCTATCTCTCAACCAATTTATTTTGGTTATTGACTGCATACCAGGCAGACTAGGTAGAGGATTCCCAGTCTCGCCTTCTAATAATCTGGCTAATTTAGAGAGACCCAAAATGTTGTCAGATATTTTCTTGTCTATGAGAAGCCATGCTCTTTATGTGCAAAAGTTTTGGGAGAGTCAAAGAAAATACTATTGATGATAGTACTCTTTAATATTAAATTGCTGCTTATCCATAGGTATCCCTAAAAGCAATAATAATGCCAGGCATTATTTGCATTTATTAATTCATTTAGCCCTCATAATAGACTTATGAGGTAGGTCCTGGTATTAGTTCCATTTTATAAGAGAGGCAATCAAAGAATTGCTGTTATCGGATTGCACCAACTAGCTTGTCTAAGAATGTGAAAGGTCTTACTCTTCAAAATCAGCTTTAAATAGTGGATAAGAAGAACAGAGCTAACACCATAGTATATACTAGTTGGTATTTTCCTAAGTGTTGGTGTCATGTGCAACAAAAATATAGATGAACAGGGCTGGGTCAACACGTACTGCCTTGCCTTGATCCAATCCATCTAAGCCATCTTGAAGAACAAAATACATGGTTGGATATATAAAAGTGTGGGTGGATGGTAGAATAATGGATTACTAGACAGATCCATCTCAACACTTGACTTTAAAGTTCCTTGAGTCCATTTACTACACATGAGATAGCCCTTAAAAAGAAAACAAAACATTGCAAGTGTTTGAAGTCACCCACCAGTGTCTGGTATCCACATCATTGACTCCATGAACATGAATTTAAGCAAACTCCATGAAATCCCATGGACAGAGGAGCCTGGTGGATACAGTCCATTGGCTCACAAGATTCAGGCATGACCTAGGGACGAAACCTCCACCACCACCACCAGGAGCTATCGAAGGACAAGGGAGCCTGGCGTGCAGTCCCTGGGGTCACAAGAGTCAGGCGTGACTTTGCAAGGGAACAGCAACAACCAGTATCTAGATACATTTCCTGCAGTACTTCATCATCACATGCTGTATTCTTTCCTTTGGCGTGGATGTTTAATTCAGCCTCTGGATTTTAAACTTGGCCTCTTGAACCATTCACATTCTTCCTTCACAATATAGCAGCCAAGCCAGTGCCTTAGACTGTCTAACTGACCTCCAGAGAAAAGGGAATTCACACTAGATGAGTGGAGAGGTGGACATACGAGAAAATGGGCCTTCTGAATTATTATTATTAGTGATGACTGTTGGACTCAGAAATGTATTTCTTGTTCCTCCACACTATTTTATTTTTGTTTCCACTTTCTACAGCTTGTCTTGGCAGAGCAATTTTTTAACAGATTAACTCTAATTGACTGTCTTGTTTATTTTTAAGGGATTGCCACATCCATGCCTAGAGCAAAAATTATATAATGTTCCACTAGGGTAACAGGATGTTCAGCAATTAATGACACAGGCAGCAAGTCATGAGATTTTCCAATCTCTATAGGGTTGACTGTTTGTATACCTTTGACCTTGGAAGCTTTTTAGGAAATATCAGGTTTCATACTTCATCATGTCCCTGCCCTCAAGATTAACGAACATGGCTTTTCTCTGAGTTATAGCAGATTCTATTCCATTTTATTTTCATTCTCTTTTTCAAAGGTTGTTTTGATTTCACACACCCATCATTTGGATCTTTGGTTCTTTTCAACTTTTTTTAAGTACTATCCCAATTACCTCCAGTTCTATTGTGGCACCAACTGCTTAAGAGTGAGAATCAGATCATAAGTCAAAGAAAAAAAAGGAAAATCACAACTTCTAGGCAGAGTGGAGGACATCGCATGACTCTGTGAGACCCTCCAGATTCCAAGACCAATTGAATTGATGGGCTTTATATGCATTATATGTTCAAATAAGCCCTAATCTATCAGAGAGCTAGTATGGTGTAGCTGAAAGTCTCAACTGTCTTACAAAAAGTAAAAAATTATGAGATAACCCTCAATTTATTAATTTTAATGTCTTCCTTTCTTTCATCTTTCCTTCCCTCCTTTTATTCTTCTTTCATTTCTCTTTTCCTTTCTTTTCTTAAACACATGCTTACATTGTGTGACCACTGTGTGCTAAGCCCTCCATTTGCATGAAGAAGAAAACCATGTATTCTGCATCATGGATTCTATAAACAACATATGAGTGTTACTAGCTTTGTATGGGGGTTCAAACATATCCAGAAATAGGTAAGTTTCCCTGTGTGTGTTGAGATCTGCTAAATAAGTACAAATGAATGCAACAGAGCTGAAAGGAAGAGGGGTCCTGGCAGAGGGGTTAGCAAGAGCAGAAATCCAGGGAGAGAATAGGACAGTTAATGCATTTGGGGAACTGAAGCTGAGAGAATATAGTAAGAGATGGATGCTGAGAGGTAAGCCATGACCAGACAAGGAGGAAGAGCATATGCCACCCTAAAGAAAGGAAGAGGTATGTCTGAAATGGCCAGTTTCATATTTTGGAGCATTCTGCTTACTCAGCAAAAAGCAGATTGGAGAAAGCCACATGTAGATGTGAGTGGACCAGTTAAAAGAATATGGCGCCCGACTGAGAGTAAGGCTATGATAGCTTCAACTTAGATAAGGTGATGGAGATAGAGACAAACAGACCTACTCAGTACAAAATTAGAAGGAAAATGCCTTCTCCAAACTCCTCTTCCAAGCTAACTGCAGTTCTTTTGGAAAGCTTATCCCATTTGTTGAGATAAACAGTGTATTTTAAATTGATATTATTTTGTCCAATCTTATGACTGGTTTGGGCTTTTAAAGTGACTCATTTTAAGTGTTTATTTTGCAGAAGGAGACAAGTGAACAGTGTAAATAAAGCTATTGCCATTGGCCTTTCAGTGTCAAGCAGGGTGGTGTGAATGTGCTGTGTTAACACTGAAAAAAAAACGTTCTTGAGGAGCACTGAATGTCAGTGTCTGGGAAGTTCTGAAATGAGTAATCCACTCTCCTTATTAGTCCCTGAGGAATTCCTAGACTAGTGGAAAAGGACAAATAAGAAATTTCCATCAGTGCAGTCACTCAGTCGTATCCAACTCTTTGTGATGCCATGGACTGCAGCACACCAGGCTTCCCTGTCCATCATCAACTCCCAGAGCTTGCTCAACACATGTCCATTGAATCAGTAATGCCATCCAACATCTCATCCTCTGTCATCCCCTTCTCCGCCTGCCCTCAATCTTTCCCAGCATCAGGCTCTTTTCCAATGAGTCAGTTCTTCTCATCAGGTGGCCAAAGTACTGGAGTTTCAGCTTCAACATCAGTCCTTCCAATGAATATTCAGGACTGATTACCTTTAGGATGGACTGGTTGGATCTCCTTGCAGTCCGAGGGACTCTCAAGAGTCTTCTGCAACACCACAGTTCAAAAGCATCTGTTCTTCAGTGCTCAGATTTCTTTATGGTTCAACTCTTACACCATATATGACTACTGGAAAAACCATAGCTTTGACTAGACAGACTTTTGTTGGCAAAGTAATGTCTCTGCTTTTTAATATGCTGTCTAGTTTGGTCATAGCTTTTCTCTCAAGGAGCGAATGTCTTTTAATTTCATGGTTGCAGTCACCATCTGCAGTGATTTTGGAGCCCCCCAAAAAATAAAGTTTCTCACTGTTACCATTGTTTCCCATCTATTTGCCATGAAGTGATGGGACAAGATGCCATGATCTTAGTTTTCTGAATGTTGAGCTTTAAGCCAACTTTTTCACTCTCCTCTTTCACTTTCATCAAGAGTCTCTTTAGTTCTTCTGCACTTTCTGACATAAGGGTGGTTCCATCTGCATATCTGAAGTTATTGATATTTCTCCCAGAAATCTTGATTCTAGTTTGTGCTTCATCCAGCCTGGTATTTTGCATGATGTACTCTGCATGTAAGTTAAATAAGCAGGGTGACAATATACAGCCTTGACATACTCTTTTCCCTATTTCGACCCAGTCTGTCATTCCATGTCCAGTTGTAGCTGTTGCTTCTTGCCCTGCATACAGATTTCTCAGGAGGCTGGTAAGGTGGTCTGGTATTCCCATGCCTTTCATAATTTTACACAGTTTGTTGTGATCCATACAGTGAAAGGCTTTGGCATAGTCAATAAAACAGAAGATATTTTTCTGGAACTTCTTGCTTTTTTGAAATAGAAAGGCAAAAAGACAAAATGGCTGTCTGAAAAGGCCTTACACATAGCTGAGAAAAGAAGATAAGCTAAAGGCAAGGAGAAAAGGAAAGATATACCCATTTGAATGCAGAGTTCCAAAGAATAGCAAGGAGAGATAAGAAAGCCTTCCTCAGTGATCAGTGCAAAGAAATAGAGGAAAACAATAGAAAGGGAAAGACTAGAGATCTCTTCAAGAAAATTAGAGATACCAAGGGAACATTTCCTGCAAAGATGGGCTCAATAAAGGACGGGACCAGTGTGGATCTAATAGAAGCAGAAGATATTAAGAAGAGGTGGCAAGAATACATAGAAGAACTATACAAAAAAGGTCTTCATGACCCAGATAACTATGACGGTGTGATCACCCACCTAGAGCCAGACATCCTGGAATGTGAAGTCAAGTGGGCCTTAGGAAGCAGCACTAAGAACAAAGCTAGTGGATGTGATGGAATTCCAGTTGAAGTATTTCAAGTCCTAAAGATGATGCTATAAAAGTGCTGCACTCAATATGCCAGCAAATTTGGAAAACTCTGCAGTGGCCACAGGACTGGAAAAGGTCAGTTTTCATTCCAATCCCAAAGAAAAGCAATGCCAAAGAATGTTCAAACGACCACTCAATTGCACTCATCTCACACACTAGCAAAATAATGCTCAAAATGTGCCATGACAGGCTTCACCAGTATGTAAACCATGAACTTCCAGACATTCAAGCTGGTTTTAGAAAAGGAAGAGGAACCAGAGATCAAATTGCCAACATCCGTTGGACCATCAAAAAAGCAAGAGAGTAAAAAGATAATCACAATTTAAATGGTAGACTGTGGTGATATGATGCAAAAATGATCAAAAGCATGTACCAGAAGCAGAAAGTGTCTTAGAGAGCAATTGGATAATTCTGATGATAAGAAAGAAGAATAGTAGGTCGCAAGTTACACAGAAAGATAGGGCAGCAGGTTCCTCTGTGTTTATGTGTGTGTGTGTGTGTGTGTGTGTGTATGTGTGTGTATGTGTGCACGCGCTCAGTAGTGTCTGATTCTTTGCAACCCTATGGTCCATAGCCCACTAGGCTCCTCTGTCCAGGGGATTCTCCAGGCAAGAATACTAGAGTTGCCACTTCCTCCTCTAGGGACTTACCCCAACCCACGGATCAAATCCAGGTCTCTTATGTCCTGTAGGCAGGTTGTTTACCACTAATGTCACCTGGGAAGCCCGCAGCAGTTTCCTGCTAAATCTAAACACATCATTATCAGGCAGAGTGCTGACTAGTGGACTGAATATCACAAGGGGAATTACAGCAGTTCTGAAATTCTCTGGAGATACATGACTTTAAGCATGTCATGAACTCCCTCTTTTCATGGAGAAGATTGTCATTCAATATCCTTAAAGGCATGCTTCTAGAAATATGTAATCATTTAAAATCATTTTTTTAAATTATAAGGCTTGGGTGCTCCTGGTGTTTGCACCAGGATTCAGAGAAGGGAAAGCTAGGATGTGAAACAGTGACAACAAATGGTTCTGCCATTCTCACAGTAGGTGGGAGTGGGAGGCATGAAATATGGGACCAGAAACGGGAACAACCCTACAAATTTTTTCTGAATTTTAATAAAGGGGCAAGGCCTTTATGGCTCAGCATCAGACCAGTCATTGGCAAATGATGTGCCTGGAAAGAGATTATGCTCTTACTTGAGTTGGATTTCTTCATCCAAGAGCAATCTCTTGAGGGAACTACAAAGGCAATCTATGAGATGTCAACACTCGCTTTGCTTTAGGAGAATGGGTGTTTCAGTCTAGCAGTGGGAGGTCTGGTAGTTTTGCACATCCCCCATCACAATTCCTTGACTGTTATAGCAAAATGTGAGAGGAACCCAGATATGTACTTTATTTAGTCCATGATCATGTATCAGGTGGTCTCATCACTAAATCGTGTCCAACTCTTTATGGCCCCTGAACTGTAGCCCACCAGGCTCCTCTGTCCAAGGGATTTCCCAGGCAAGAATACTGGAGTGGGTAGCCATTCCTTTCTCCAGGGAATCTTTCCCACCCAGGGATTGAACCTGGGTCTCCTGCGTTGCAGGCAGATTCTTTACCAACTAAACCACCGGGAAAGCCTGCATGCCTCAGATGACCTGGTAAGAGTTCTACTCTGCAAGGCAATGCGGCAACACAGCTGGGGCAGCCCTGGAGCTGTGGTTATGGCCACCTTCTCCCAGTGTTTGATTACAGAAGCCCAAAAAGGCTTTCTCCCAAAGTCTTCTGGGCTATTTACTCTGCAGTCACAACTGGAAACAATGACAGAACGATCGGAAGCAGAGTTCAGTGGGGAAGCAGAGTTCAGTCGGAAGGCAGAATGAGATGTGGTTTGGGGGAGGGGCTTAACTCCGTGTGATCATTCAAGGACCCAACTCCTTCCATCTTGTGGCTCCATCCTCTTCAGATTCTAAGAACTTTTTTCTTTTTTTTTCCCCCACACAAGTGGAAGGGAGCCTAGGCTATTAAGAGACAGACCTTGATGTGGCTCCAATCACCTCTGCTTACGTTAGCCACAAATGCCATAATGTCATCTAGCTGTTTGCTCAGGAATGAAAGCAGAACATGAATATCTGTGCTCACTAGCGTTCTGCACTATACAGCAGAAAGACTTTAGGCAGATCTAGGTTCAAATACCAGTTGTGATAGAATTAGATGTGCTTCATGCATCCTGTTGTCTAACTTTTCTGAGCTTCATTTGTCTAATCTGTAAAATGATGAATACCCCATTCATGACTTGTTGGAACATTTAAAGGGGGTGAATAACATTTCACAGAAAAGTGTTTTCCTTTACCTTCTTTTTTAATCTCTCTCTTTATATATATGGTCTTGTTTGTTTTCAGAGGCACCCAATGAGTTATGACATTTGAAAGCATAACTGAACATGAGTTGCTGTAGACAGGATTCCTCCATGAAGTGATGGACAGGCCTCTTGACCTCTGAGTCCTTCTACTGTGTAAGGACCTCTGAAATATTCATTAAACCCATACCAGGTTGAGCCAGAGTCAGACAGGGCATTTCTACTGGAACCAAACACAGATACGTGTTCAGAAACTGTAACTTTCCTTTCCTTCTGGAACTAAGTCTTCTCGGCAGAATATCGACATCTGTAAAGCTTTCTGACTTGACTTTTCATTTCTTCTCTTTGCAGAATGGTGCTTGTCTTGGCCTTTCATCTCGATATTTAACTGAGAAGAATTTCAATTGTTTGCAGTCAATCCCAGAGTGCTTTTCCAATTTCCCTTTGTTTTCTTTGGGATTTCAGGAAATCTCACGTGCCTATAGTTATAGTTCCAGAAGAGCCTGGTGTCTCAAAGTCACAGATGACATTTTAAAATATTTCAACACCTGTGTATGAGAAGCAGGTTTAGGAATCAAGAAGCCGGAGCTGTGTGCCTGGCCTTGTTGTTAATTGGCTCGGTGACCTTCAGCGAGTAATTTGTGTCTCTCTCCGCTGAAGAAGGAGGGTGAGCTGGCTCAGTGTTTTATAAACCACATTTCATGGAATGATGGGGTTTCTTGGACATATTTCCAGGGGCCTGGTGATGGCAAAGGGAAGTCTTTGCCCTCATCAGCTCTGCTTTTCATTTTTTTTAAATGTTTAGAGTTTTATTAATGTCACAACAAAAAGGTTTCACTACCTTTAAAACAAAATATGGAGTTCTCATAATGTCTCTTTCACAAAATGTTTTCACTATTTTCTTAAATCATAAACTTGGCTAATGTTTAAGGGTCAGTTGTTCTACTTTCTTTAACACTGTGATTTCACTGATGAAAAATTTTTAAAAATTTTGAAATGTATTGTAGAATGAAGAACTGTCTGACTCTTCAGCATTAGAGAAAATGGAGTTAGGATGATTGTAGCAGAAAAAGACACTGAAGCCGGTTCAAACAGAAACTCTGACTGCACTCTCGTAAACTATTAAAATTCTCCAGCTGTCAGTCAGTCAGTCCGGCCTTGCAGGTTGTGAGTGTTAAAAGTTAAGATAATGCTGCGCATTGCCAAGCACAATGATGACTCTTACACGCATGTGCTGCTATCCCTGCTCCGTATTCACACACACACACGTGACCAACAGATTCATGCCAGATAGCTCTTTTTTGAGCAGGTGTGGCTCCAGAACCTTCTCCCCACCAGGTTTCAGGTGTCCGCTCCAATCAGAGCAAGTCAGCAGGCAGGAGGACAAAGCAGAGATGATACCCTGTCCCAGTCCTGATTTTCTATCTGTAGATTGGGAATGGCTAGGGACTGAAAGTGTGTGTCCCCCCAAAATCTGCATATTGCAGGTTTAACTCTCAGTGTGATTATATCTGGAGTTAGGGCCTTTACTGAAGTAAAATGAAAAATGAAGTCATAAGCGCAGGTCCTGATCCAATAGGACTAGCACCCTCAGAAGGAGAGATGCCGGTGTACCCTCTCTCTTTCTGTGTGTGTCTCCAGCTCTCTCCTTCCCCCTTGCCAGGTGAGGACACACGCAGAAGACAGCCAGCAGTGAGCCAGGGAGAGGGCCTTTGCCAGAAGAGCATCGCCAAGCTGCCCCACCAATCGAGAACTCCTAGCCTCCAAAACTGTGAGAGCATGAATCTCTGCTTTGGCCACTCGGTCTGTGTTATTTTGCTGCGGCAGCCTGAGCTTGCTGAGGGGCTTCCCTGGTGTCTCAGCAGTAAGGAGCCAGCCTGTCGATGCAGGAGGTGTGGATACAACCTCTGATCTGCGAAGTTCCCCTGGAGGAGGAGATGGCAACCCAGGCCAGTGTTCTTGGCTGGAGAATCCCATGGACAGAGGAGCCTCGTGGGCTGCAGTCCATGGGGTCCCAAAAAGATGAATATGACCGAGCGACAAAACGAAAGCAGAGCTCTCTGAGATAGGAATATCCACATCTTCCACAGATGCTTCTTGTGTTATCATTCATTCAAGCAGCATCATGGAATGTCTATCATATGAGAGACTGAATTAAAAGTGGGGACCTTTTAAAGACTCATGGGTCATGGATCCCATACCCAAGAACATGACAGTCTTACTGGTGCTAAGGATCAATGTATGAATGAAGCTGGTAAGTACATGTAGTTTGTAGACGCACACACACACATAATTCTTAAAACAAAGACACCAGTTGGGTGCAGAGGCAGATGTAAATAATGTACACTGAAGCATTAGCATAATAGTAGAACTTGGCAAAGAACTCCCATTTATATTAGGCTCTGAGCTCTGTAAACTCAGATTCCAGATCTCTACTTGTTACTTAGTACCACTTACTCTCTACCACTCACCATGGCAACCAGCATAGAAAAGGAATTTATAAATGTCTGTGGCATAAACACACAAATCAATGTTAAAGTGAAATACATGATATGTAAAATACATAACATGACTCATGTATATGAGATGATAAGTGGAAAATATATACTAAATTGATAGCAAATTATCTAAACTGTGCATGAATACATTTTTTTGTTTATAATAAAATTAAGTTTTCACTGATCACAAAAGAAATATACTCCAGGTAACCTACTATGGAGAGAATTTGTAGGTGGCTCAGTAGTAAAGAATTCACCTGCCAATGCAAGACACCCAGGTTTGACCCCTGGGTTGGGAAGATCCCCTGGAGAAGGGAATGGCTACCCACTCCAATATTCTTGCCTGGAGAATCCGTGGACAGAGCAGCCTGACAGGTAACAGCTCATGGGTTCTCAAAAAGTTGAACATGACTGAGCAGCTAACAATTAATCCACCAAGTTTATGGTATTTATTATGAAAGCCTTAGAAGCCTGGACAAAACCCATGTATGATAGTTTTCAGTGCAGGGATTTAGAGGTCAGTATAACCTTTGGATGGGCAGAGGAGTGGGGCTCAGTGACAGTGAGAAGTTTCTGGGTTAGAGGGAGGACATTGCAAACAGTCTAGATTGCTGTGATTGACACCAGAGCAGGTGACTTCCAGGAGCTTCCTCGGAAGCTGGTACCAACTTCTCATCTGCTCTCTGCCCTCATGACACTCACCACTTCTATGTGATTCATCTTGAATGGAGAAATCGTTTATTATTCATCTCTAATACACATCACTTTGTACCATGTTTGGTGCATAGAAAATATCTCATTAATGCTCACTGAATAAATGATCTCTCCTTTTAGTCTCAACCAATCAAGGAAGCAGATGTTGTCAATCTCTATGATGAAAACTAGGAAGAATCTTAATGTCAACATATTGCCCAGGTAGCATTTGTGGTAAAGAACCCACCTGCCAATGCAGGAGACATAAGAGATGTGGGTTTGATGCCTTGAAAGATGCCCTGGAGGAGAAAACGGCAACCCACTCCAGTATTCTTGCCTGGAGAATCCCATGGATGAAGGAGTGTGGTGGGCTGCAGTCCATAAGGTTGCAAAGAGGCAGACACAACTGAAGCGACTTAGCACACACACATTGCCATATGATAGACTATTAGACAACAGTTTTCAAAAATTTAATGACATGAGAGAAAGTTCATGATAAAATATTACCTGTGCACACACACACACACACACACACACACACACACACCAAAGTATTATCAGTGGTTATTTCTAAGTAGTGAAATTTTAACTTCTTCTTCTTTCTTTTCCTCTGTTCTTTTAAATTTGTTTATTTTTTGTTGGAGTATAGTTGCTTTACACGTTGTGTGAGTTTCTATTGTACAAAAAATGAGTCAGCTGTATATAAACATATGCCCCCTCTTAGGTCACCACAGAACATTTAGTAGAATTCCTTCTGCTATACAGTTTCTTCTCCTTAATTGTCCATTTTATGCATAGTATTGATCAATAGTGTATATATATATATATATATATATATATATATATATATATGTATGTCAGTCCCAATCTCTCAATTAATCCCGCCCCCTTCTCTTTTTCCCATTGATGTCCATAGGTTTTTTTTAATTTAAAAATGTGCCCCAACCTTTCTCTGCATTAAGGTTATATATAGTCCATGGGGTTGCAAAGAATCTAACATGACTGAGCGACTAAGCTCTCTGAGCGACTCTTTGCAACCCCATGGACTGTAGCCCACCAGGATCCTCTATCTGTGGGGATTCTCCAGACAAGAATACTGGAGTGGGTTACCATGACGTCCTCCAGGGGATCTTCCCAACCCAAGGATCAAACCCAGGTCTCCCACATTGCAGGTGAATTCTTCACCAGCTGAGTTACCAGGGAAGCTCGAATAAGCGACTAACACTGTATTATTTTATGATGTAGGATGTTACTAAATTTGATCATCATATAAAGGTTTTGCCATGTTAGTCAGTACTATTTCAGCAAGGCCGGGAACGTTAACCTAAGCGGTGATCACGAACCACAGGAAGCAGAAGAAAAGCAGGTTTTTCCTAAGGTCAGAGCAGCAACAGCTGTTCATTTATGATGTTTGTGATGTTTGTTCTTCTACTTACTTATCAATCTTCAAAATTCAATTCACCACTTGCTGGATCTCAGGATTTCAGTCTCAGATCAGAGCAAAGTTTCTCCAAACTAGAGAGAGCTCCCTCCTCCATGCTAGAGTGCGACATGGTTTATGTTCCTGGCTAGTAGATGCTGTGTCCCCATGGCACTTTGAACGAAGCCCAGGAACTCTTAAATACTAGGGCTTGAAAGTACAAGATGTTCTTAGCTTTGAATGTGTTGCTATGCTAAGAATGGAACAGGAGTTCTCACCTCAGTCCCACTGACATTATGAGCTGAATTTTCTTTGTTTTGGGGTCATAGCCTGTGCATTGTAGAATGTTTAGCAGCATTTAGCAGCATCCCTGGTCCCTATCCATCAGATGCCAGTGGCATTTCTACCCCTAAGCCATAACAACCAAAAACAACCATAGCATCAGTGTCTCTAGATACTGCCAGAGTTACACTGAAATCTATTGCAAAGTCTTTATTCTAACCATAGTTGAGATCATAAGAAGGTTTTAAAAAAGGAGGAAAAAATGAGCTAATCTGACAATATTGTGGACCAAAGGCTGTGGGGGATGAGGGCAAAGGTCAAAAGCAGAGAGAGCAGTAAGCGTCAGGGAACTATTCCAACAGTCCAGATGAGACAAAATGATGGCTCAGAATAGGGTAAGAACATTCTAAGTATGGGCTTCCCAGGTGGATCAGCAGGTAAAGAATCTGCCTACAACACAGGAGACACAGGAAACATGGGTTCAGTCCCCAGATCGGGAAGATCCCTTGGAGAAGGAAATGGCAACCCACTCCAGTATTCTTGCCTGGAAAATTCCATAGACAGAGGAGCCTCAGTCAGACATTACTGAGCATGCATGCATGGAGAGCTTCTAAGCATATCCCTACCCTAGTCTTATGCCCACTTTTATGGGGCAAGATACAGCATTGTAGTTAAAGCCAGAGATCCAGAGACAGACTTCCTCACTGTGTAAGTTACCTGCTACCCTGGAGTGAGTTATCTGGAGATGATGAAATACCTATCTACCACTCATGGGGTTACTGTGAGGATTACATGAGTTTATACATGGAGAGATCTTAAAAGAATGGCTAGTACACTGTAACAGCTCAATAAATGTTTGCTATGGCAAAGCTGGAGAAGAGCACGTTTAGAGAAACAAAAGTTGTGAGGTCCTTAAACATACACTTACTTTTTCCAGTAACACATAGAGCTTTATTTAAGAATCCTGTGTTTGTCATATCAATGTCATACATCACCAGCTGTGGAAACAGAGGCTGCTTACTCTGCCTCCCCGAGATAAACTCAGCTTCTTATCTGTGTTTTCTGTTAAAAATCAATGTGATTCTAAATCCAGCTAAACTCCTTGGTTTAGATACACGCACGCACAGACACAGGGAGAGAGGTAATATGCACATATATTGACAGTCCTAAATAATCAGTGTCTTAAGTTCCTATTGTCTCATAGAAAAATCAGCAGAAATTTAATGGCACATCAGACAGAGACAAACATCATATGGTATCATTTACATGTAAAATCTAAAAAACAAACCAAAAAAAAAAAAAAACCCAATATAAATGAACTTATCTATAAAACAAAAATAAACTCACAGACATAGAAAGAGGAAAAAGGAGAGATAAATTGGGAATTTGAAATGAACAGATACTCGCAACTACAAATAGGGCTTCCCAAGTGGCTCAGTGGTAAATAACCTGCCCGCCAATGCAGGAGACTCAGGAAGGGTAGGTTCAGTCTCTGACTTGGGAAGATCCCCTGGAGGAGGAAATGGCAACCGACTCCAGTATTCTTACCTGGAGAATCCCTTGGACAGAGGAGCCTGGAGGGCTACAGTCCATGGGGTTGTAAAGAGTCAGATACGACTGAGAGAGTGAACACACAGGTACTACATATAAAATAGAACAGCAAAAACCTATTATATAACATAAAGAACTATATTCAATAACTTCTAGTTAAAAATAAAGTAAAAAGGAATATACATAGTCTATATATATTTTTATATATATTTTATTATGCAACATATATAAGAAAATATATATATAAAATATATGTGTTTACATATATGTATAAAACTGACTCACTCTGCTGTATACCTGGGGTGTTATAAATCAACTATACTTCAGTTTTAAAATAAAGCAAATTAAATAAAATAAAATTAAATAAAAATAAAGCAGAGTATCCATTTATTATCTTACATTGTGTCAGAGGTCTGGTTGAGGTCAAACTGGTTCTCCTGAGGTCTCCTGAAGCAGAAAGCAGAAAGTCAGCCAGGCAGGCTTCTTATTGGGAGACTCTGAGGAGGGATCCACTTCCCTTGGAAGGAAGCAGTCCTTGCAGTTGTAGGTCTGAGGCCCTGATACCATTGCCAGCTGTCAGCCAGCTAGCAAGTTCTAGAGGACCCCTCATTCCCTGTCACCTGGCTTTTATCTTCAAATCAGCAAAGCTGTCTTGAATCTTTCTCATACTTCAAAAAGCCCTCTGATTTCTCATTCTGTAACCAAGAGGAAAAAGCTCTCTGCTTTTAATGGGTTCATGTGATTACATTGTCATTGTTTAGTCGCTAAATCATGTCTGGCTCTTTGCAACCCCATGGACTGTAGCCCACCGGTCTCCTCTGTCCATGGCATTTCCCAGGCAAGAATACTGGAATGGGTTACCATTTGCTTCTCCAGGGGATTTCCCCAACCCAGGGATCAAACTCCCATTTCCTACATTGGCAGCTGGATTCTTTACCACTGAGCCACCAGGGAAGCCCTACGTAGCCCCTCCTAAATAATCTCCTTTTTGGCTTAAAATCATGGGAATGACAGGTCAAGGGCCTTCTTGAAATTACGTTTATCACACTAAGAGTACAACTGATGAGTTAGTAACCCAATCAGAAAGAAAGTAAAAATGAAAGTTGCTCAGTCGTATCCTACTCTTTGCGACTATAGTCTGTGGAATTCTCCAGGCCAGAATACTAGAGTGGGTAGACGTTCCCTTCTCCAGGGGATGTTCCGAACTCAGGGATTGAACCCGGGTCTCCCACATTGCAGGCAGATTCTTTACCAGCTGAGCCACCAGGAAAGCCCAACTCAATCAGGATTAAGACAATTTTCCATCAGAAATTTCCCTTGTGCCCACTCCAGTCAGTCCCCAAGTTCACAAGCAAACACTTTTCCATCACCAAAGATTAGTTCTGCCTCTGTATAAATGCAATTACACAGTATGTTTTCATTTGTATATGGATTCTTTCTCTAGCATAATATTTTTGAGATTCACCCATAATATATGCATCAGAAGTTTGTTTCAGCCTGTTAAGGAATAATATTCCTATATCACAGTTTGTTTATTGATTGAAGTGTTGGTGGACATTTTAATTGTGACTATAATGAATAAATTTAAACATTCTTAACAAATGTTCGTGTGGTGATAACCCATTTTTCCTGGATAAATATCCAGATGTGGAAATTTCTGTGTCTTTACATAGATAAGTATTCAACTGCCAAATACTGTTCCTAATTGCTTGCTAGCATTTTCTACATCTACTCCTTACTCCTGGTAAAGTATGCACATTTCAGCTGGTACACATTCTCACTTCCATGTTTGTCCATGTTTCTAATTTGAGCTATTCTATAGCATGTGTACTATATCTCTTTTTGGTTATGGGTTGTATTTCCTTGATGGCTAATGATTCTGAGCTCCTTTCTTATGATGTGCTCATTGGTCATTTCTATATCTTCCTTTGTGAAATGTCTGTGCAAATCCTATGCCAAATTTTTCATTGTGAAATTGGTCATGTTATTGATTTGTATAAGCTTTTATTCTAGATAAAGCCCTTCATCAGATATAATATGTTATATATTCACTTAGTATTTAATATAATATTTATACACATATGGGTTTCCCAGGTGGTTCAGTGAGTAAAGAACTTGCCTGCAATGCAGGAGACATAGACAGATGCACGTTTGATCCCTGGGTCAGAAAGATCCCCTGGAGGAGGGCATGGCAACCCACTCTGGCAACCCACTCCCATGGACAGACAAGCCTGGTGGGCTATAGCTCATAGGGTTGTGAAGAGCTGGATATGACTATAGCAACTGAGCATGCACACAGGCATATACACATACACGTATAATAGAATATGCATAAATGAGCATTCAAGAAAAGAAAAGACAAAAAGAAAGGAAAAGCAGATAAAGGAAAAAAGCTCAGAGAAAGTTTGAATCTCTGACATTGATTTACGTAGCAATCTCTTTCCAATCCCACAGATACACCAGAAAACAACTTGATTGAGCAAAGGACTGTGATGCATGCTATAGAATATTGCATCTTATTCTATGAGGTCAAGACCTCCTTGGGAACAGGCATCTGTTCTAATATCCTCTACCACTTGTTACAGTCTCTGTCATATAGAAGCCAGTCAACACCTTTGTTGAGAGAATGAGATAATAAGTTAATTTGCTGATTATATCATTTAATTATCAGAGGAGAGAATCAAACAGTGAGCTTTGGGGAAAGAAAGAAAACCACCAAAAACAGAAGCAGCATGTATATTATATATTGATCACGTTTGGCTTCACAGAAGTGAGAGACGGATACATAAGGAAACAATGATAAAAAGGGTGAAACACACATCCTCAGTTCTTCCTCTTTCATAAATCCTTTCTAGCCAAAGATTAAGAATCCAATCATGTGCGAATGCTTCTGGATGTAATCAGTTTCTCTCTCATGTATGAAGACTGTTCTTCCCTCTCATGGATCAATCCTATCAGCATGCACATGCTTGTTTCTGCTTTCACAAACCCTTCCTTGACCCCATGTTCCCTTTAGCATCTCCAGGATTTTTTTAAGTTGTTGACACTTGCTGTCTGTTCTTCCCAGTTTAAAGTTTACTCTTCCACATTCCCCCTCTGTAGTCTGCCAACCACCATGCCATGGATATCACTCTTATAAAAGTCTCCAGAACACAAATCAATGGGCAAGTTCTATGTCTTAGACTTACTTGGGAGACTCTACAGCATCCAACGGGATTGAGAGCATCTGGGCAATAGAGTGGTTTATATGGGGCTTGAAGCTCCACTCATGGATTGGAATCTCATTTCTACTGCTTATTCAGATGTCCTGCTCAAGCCAACATGACATCTTGGCTCTCCGTGGAAAGTGTTGGTTCTTTCCATTTGGAACTTTTGCAGTTGTTCTATCTGCTCAGAATGTTCCTTTCCCAGCTTCTCCCCATCCTTCGGGTCTAGCTCAGGTTTTTCCCTCCTCAAGGAGGGCTTCCCTGTTCACCTTTGCATACAAACGTCATTGCCCTGGAGTACCTGTAGGTAGCCCTGAAGGAAGACTCATCGGTGCCCTGATTCTGAAGCAGACTGACCCCATGACCTCAACCTAGTACACACTCTCATGCACTTCAGTTTCTTCGTCTGTAACTCATCGTGATGACAATGCCTGCTTCAGCAGATTTCTGTGTGCATCCAGTGAGGTAACGTGGGTACTTACTATTTGTTGTTGTTCAGTAGTTAAGTCGTGTCTGACTGCTACCTCGTGGACTGTAGCTTGCCAGACTCCTCTGTCCTCCACTATCTCCTGGAGTTTGCTCAAGTTCATGGCCAATGAGTATGTGATGCTATATAACCACCTCATCCTCTGCGGCCCCCTTCTCCTCCTGCCCTCAATCTTTCCCAACATTAGGGCCTTTTCCAATCTGGAAATTCAGCTTCAGCAACAATCCTTCCAAAGAATATTCAGGGTTTATTTCCTTCAGAATTTACTGGTTTGATCTCCTTGCAGTCCAAGGGCTCTCAAGACTCTTCTCCAGCACCACAGTTCAAAAGCATTAGTCCTTTGGCACTCAGCCTTCTTTATGGTCCAATTCTCACATCTGTACATGACTACTGGGAAAACCATAGCTTGGACTATACAGATATGTCAGTAATGTAGACTTTTGTAATGTGGCTACTCAGTATAATGCCTGGCATATAATGGATGATTGTTTTAAGACACACCCACCTTCACTTTTCCCTTCCCAGGTATGCTTGAAACATTTGGTGTGATTCAGGATGCCCACTTTTCTCATTTAGAAAAAAAAAAATCCAGTTTATTGGAACAGACTTGCCGTACCCGATGGGGAAATAAAAGTATTCTCTTTTAAGACAGTCACACTAAGGGCCAGTAGTGGCGAATAGGTCTCCAAAGAAAATGGGAATGAGCTTTTCTCATGTCTTTTAATAGAAGTGTTATTTAACTTTTATGGGAATGCCATAGAGATGAGAGCTGTTCCCACTCAGTGAGCTTACAGACGAAATAAAATAAACAGACAAGGGAGGCAGCAGTCCATTTGATGAACCTCCCCAGAAGACACACAGCAATTGGAGAATCAAAATTAACTGGCTGTGTTTATTCACTTCTAACTTCTGCCTGGGTTGAGCTTTCATTTCTGCCTGAGCACATACTATCTCTCTCTGTTTATTAGGCACTTTTTCTGGAAGAAACTCTCATCCCAAATTCCCCTGTTGTCCACTTCCTCTCTCTCTTCGTGTGTTTCCTTTGAACTTCTGATCCAAGCAAGGCCAGGAATACATTCAAGGCAGGGCTGCTCTGCAGTTCAGAAAAAAAACAATAACCCCATCATTGTAGCTCATCAGTTGACCACTGACTAAGCTAGAGGGAGTTGCTTCAGATTTTAAGCTTAATTTCTAAATTGAGGGGGAAAAATGTTACCTGCTTCAGAGAATTATGGAAAGGTTTAAATAAGATGATTCATGTCAAGACTTGAAGGTTGCCTGGTCTGGAATGAGCAGTGGTTCATCATGAGTGTGACTCCCATCACCAAGAATCACTTTTTGAGCACCTTCATCATGACCACTACCATTATTAGGAGCAGCACCCAGGTGGGCTCTCCCCCAGCCCGGCCCTGTCACTTAGCTTTACTGACACTTGGGTGCTCATCCTCATGGAAGACATCCAAGGGGAGACAGGACAGCCCTTCTCAGAAGTGTGGGTTGGACCATATACTTTTAAAGGCCTCCTCCATCCCTTCAACTCAGTGACAATATAAATAGAAATGACTGCAGCAGATGCACTAGCCATTTACAAATCTGTTTCATGTCTTGGCTTTTTCCTCTGGCTCAGTTCTGAACTACCCCTAATGAGCCAAATAGCTGTAAGCTCATGGGAAAAGCCTGATATTTTCCTGTTAGAAAAGGGAAAAAGGGAAGGCAGACTGCATCTACTTTAAATTCCATCAGTGCACCAAACAGCTATGATCCTCATTCCTTTGCTAAAAACAAAGAAGAAAGAAACAATATGTTGCTGCACACTTTTTACTGCTATTAATAACTAAACCCCCAAACTGTGACAAACTATATTTTATTTTCTTGGGTTCATTTTACTCTAATTGCTCCCTTTATAATGGAAATGTTTGCATTGCTTCATTTCCCCAGAATGAGTAGAACTGGGCCTGCTTGTCGGTCTCCTGTGTGGTCCCAGAAATACCTCTACGAGGGTCTGGGGTCCGTGAACGATAACTGCTGCTCCCTGAGTTATAAAACTCTAACCTCATTTCAGAAATGAGGATCATCATTATTGGGTGAGTTCTCCAGGAAGGGCCTCGTTTGAAAAATCCCTCTCAAACTGATTGGGCTCTTTCCTGATTAACAGTGGATAAATATGGAGACTATTACTTAGATACCGCATGCTGGGAGGCAAACGTGATAATTATACCTGTCAATCTGCAGAACCCCCCTGGTCTCAAATGGAGTGAAATGCTGCCATTTCAATCTAATCTGCAAGAGAGGCGAGTGGAGAGGGGATGATCACTATGGAGAAGGCTGAAAGCACCCCAGCTGTCAATATCCGCGTGGGAGGCAGCTGATGGTTTGGATGTCATCACATTAGCAATCTCTTCAATAAAAAGGAAGTCTGGCTGCTTTGTGCCTTGAAAAGGAGCCGCAGTTGAAAGCATTAAAATTAGTGCCATTTTACTGAAGATCATGATGATTTAAAATGTCAGTTCCTTTCCCTAGCACTGTCATTTATGATGGAACATGGTGACGACTATCACCAGCCAGAGACTGAGTCTCAAATGAGGCGAACGTGCCGTTTCAGATGTAACTGAGGAGTCACCTAGGGAGAGGTGTGTTTGGATGTGTGCATGTGAACACCGAGGCATCATCCCCAGTGTCATTCTGAACTTTCCTCTCCTCATCCAGAAAGCTAGCCTTGGTCCAAATCTGGGCTGGGAGAGTCAGTGGGAGTCAGTCAGTCCTTGGGAGGAAAAGAAGGAGATGCCCAGCAAGACAGTGAAACACCAGCAACATCCTCAAAGAGTCCCCAAGTGATAGCAGGAGTCTATGGAATGAAGTTGATGATGATAATGATGATAGCCAACATCTACAAATTGTCTAGTATAGAAATATTTTATTTACGCTATCCCACTGAACACTCTTACAACAGTCTTAAGAATTAGAAAATACTTTTAATCCCACTTTGTGTGTGTGCTCAGTAGCTTCAGCCATGTCTGGCTCTTTGAGACCCCCTATTGGGGGGTCATGCCATAGCCCACCAGGCTCCACTGTTCATGAGATTTTCCCAGAAAGAATATTGGAGAGAATTGCCATGCCCTCCTGCAGGGGATCTTCACAACCCAGGGATCACACCCCTGTCTCCTGTGTCTCCTGCATTGCAGGCTGATTCTTTTACCCCTGAACCACCAAGGGAGCCTTAATCTCACTGTATAGATGAGTAATCTGAAGCTCAGGGCAATAAGTAGCTATGCCCAAGGTCAAGTGATGGTGGGACCTTTGGGAACTAGATACAGAGCGCACAGTTTTATCTTCTAAGTTGAATTCTTCTCAGAGTCATGAATTGGACAAACACAGGGACAAATGTAGAGTTGCAGTTGACTCTTGAATAGGACATGATAAGTGTGATCACTGCAAAAACGCCTGGGGGTAAAATGGGGGTGACGTTGGGGTTACAGCATGTGAAGGCCAGGTGGGTTTCAGAGTATCAAGCCCCAGCAAGGAGCCAGAACAAAAGTCTAGAGTATGTGTATGAACATAGAGTCCTAACATGAATCTATTCATCAAGACATGTTGCTAAGTAAAAAAAAACAAAAATTCCAACACCCTAAGTTTCTTCCTATAAAAGGGGTTTACATATGCTTTCATATCTTCCTGAAATGTTTTTCCCTGGAGAGGGTGTCCCTTCCTATAAAATTAAATAGCATCATATTAGCTCAGCACTCCTCTTTTATAGTGCTTAATGCCATGTAAAAGTATTCAATTTCTATTTACTTTTTTTTTTTAATTTTTGTCTCTTCCATGAAAATGTAAGTGACCTCAGGGCATAAGCAATGTCTCTTTTATTAACTTGTATCTCCAAATCCTAGCACAGGAGATGGCACGCAGAAAAACTAATAATAGCTTTTGTGAATACTTACTATGTAGCATATTCTACTAGATAGAGATATGTATGTATTATGCCTTATATTCTCATAATAGCTTTATAGGACAGGTATTTTACTAATTTTTTACAGGTGATGAAACTGAGTCACAGAGAAATTAAGTTTTATTGATGTAAGTGGTGGGATTCATATTTGAACATAGGCAAATGGGTTCCTCTTTACTATATTTACCACATTTAAACAGTCTCTTATACAAGCCCTCACTGAGGATTGTTGAATGAATGAATGAGTGAATGAACAAATGAATGAACAGGTTGATGCTTGGTCAAGATAGTGTCTTCTGAGATCCAGTAGGTGAGAAAGGAACAACAAAAAGTTCTAAGGACAGTAGTTATCCATAGAGAAATGACATAGAATTATGTTTCTTATTTAGATGGAATTGGGGTCGACAAGATCTAAGAGAAGCAGTTTCAAGGTCTCAAGGGCCACATCTCAGACAGAACAAAAGATGATTTCCATGTAGCTGTTTTTTTTCCTGCTTTGCACTTTCTAGATGTTTTTCAGCCTCGATCTTGAGAAATCAAGGGAAATCCCACCCATGACTGATGCTTGAGTGTGAATATTTTCATCAAATTGAGCAGAGCTGTGAGCATGTTGATTAATCTATCCATTAATCAAGTCAATCACTCAAAAAAACTTGACTGTATTAGATCCTTTATGGGGCAAACTCAAAGACTGAATTAGAAGCACAAGAGATTTATTGGTGTAATAAATCTCCTCACAGGAACACCTGAAGGACAGAGGTAAGCACAAGCAGGAGGAAGTGGGAAAAGTATCCAAACTATGATGTAGGTCTTGTCCCTATGAAAGAAAGAAGGAAGGAAGAAAGATGGGTGTGAATATCCTCACGTCTGAGAACCAGGTCAATGGGGATTTGTGAGCAAAGATTCCTTATTAGAAGAGTCTGGTATTGGGAAGAAATAGTCCTCTCTAGTAACTCCATTACTTTCACTCATTGGTTGACAGTCATAGGGTAGCCTCAGAAATGTGTTATAGTGGATTCAAAGATAAGGCATAGAAGCTGGAGACTGGAGGAGTTTTTGTAGTAAGTTCTTTTGAAGGGAGCTCTGAACAGTACAACTCCATGGCCTCTGCACTACCAATCCTTTACCCTTCATTCATTCATCACTTCCACATCGTTTCTGTTTGTTTTGCTTTTCTTAATTTTATTGGTTGATTTACAATGTTGTGTCAGTTTCTCCTGCTCAGCAAAGTGAATCAGTTATTCATCTACATGTACCCACTCTTTTTTAAAGAGTCATTTCCCATAGGGGTCATTCCAGAGTATTGAGTAGAGTTCCCTGTGCTGTCCAGCAGGTTCTTGTTAGTCATCTATTTTATATATAGTCGTGTGTATGTGTTCATCTCAATCTCCCAATATATCCCTCCCCACTCTCCCCCTTGTTACCATAAGCTTGTTTTCTACATCTTGACTCTATTTCTGTTTTGCAGATCAGCTTATTGGTACCACTTTAAATTCCACGTGTAAGCAATATCATTTATTTGTCTTTCTCTGTCTGACCTCTGTCTTATTTTGAAGCACTCCCTAACCACCTCACCTGGTAGTAACTTCACCCCCCTCTAAGACTGTAGGAACTTTACTTTGTATTTTCCCTTTTCTTATATCACTTCACAGTTTTGTTTAATCATGTATGATAAGGTTCATGGTGAGGTGAGGAACTCTGGCCTGCAGGTGCATCTCGTTAATTATCAGGTATTGGACACCCATATATTCTTTTCTTTATAGAGAAAGTGTGATGAGCACTTTGGTGAAGGGAAACTGGAGTTGATTTTGGTGCCACCTTAACAAGCCTTGTTCTTGTTATCCTGAGTAGGTAAACTAAGGAAAGGTCAGCTATGTGTGAGTCCTTGGACAGTGGTTCAGGGTTGATTCGGGGCATTTTTAAGTTATCTGTGAGATACTTCCATTTAATGTCCTCTAGAGAACTTGTTTTTATTCCTTGGAAGGTAGGATATTACCCTGGAAGAACCAGTCTACCTTTAAGGTCTAAAAGGAAGCAGTCATTTATCAACTAGACCTTCAAAGGCTGGTGAAAGCAGCTCACACAGATTAAGCCTTTCCTGCTTCAACTCAGGATTGTCTGAGAATTATATAGGTGGTCCAGTGGAGGTAAAAGTTGAAGAAATTAGGCAGGGAGCTGAAGGATTCCTCAGTGTTGAGAAGGGCATGGATACTTGTTGGTAGTAGCTCACAGGCTTCAAGCTCAGCCTTAGTTTGACTTTCTATCCATAGTTTCCTTGTTCAGATATTGAACTCCTGAGACTAAATCCTTGTCTTCTGCTCAGTTCCCTGAGGTGTGCTGTGTTTTCAGGTACTAACCCTGCTGGATACCGAGATCTCTCACCTCACTGTGGTGGTGGTTTAGCCCCTAAGTCATGTTTGACTCTTGTGACCCCAGGGACTGTAGCCTGCCAGGCTCCTCTCTCCGTGGGATTCTCCAGGCAAGAATACTGGAGTGGGTTGCCATTTCTTTCTCCAGGGGATCTTCCCGACCCAGGAATCGAACCTGTGTCTCCTGCATTGCAGGTAGATTCTTGACCTACTGAGCTATGAGCGAAGCCCTCTCTCCTCATTAGGGAACTGAGTATTACCCAAAGCTGGTTAAAACTTTAGACCTCCTACCACAAAAGGACCTTACATGAATCAGCAATATATTCCTCCACACTTTTGAGTGAAATTACCCTGATTTTAGCCTCCTACTCTCTACCTCATGGATCTCTGGTATCTTGGATCATGACTGTGGTTAAGACACCTTCTCGTGCTTCCTGGGTGGCCCAGTGGTCTAGAATCTGCCTGCCAGTGCAGGGGACACGGGTTTGACTCCTACTCCAGGGAGATTCCACACGCCTCGGGGCAGCTAAGCCCTTGTGTACAACTATTGAGCCCACATGCCTAGAGCCCATGCACTGCAACTACTAAGGCTGCACACCCTAGAGCCTGTGCCCTGCAATAAAAGGAAGTCCCACACAGCAAAGAAGACCCGGCACAGTCAAAAGTGAATCAATTAATTAATTTAATTTAATTTTTCAAAAAGACTCCTTGGCTACTATGTCCATACTAGTGAATTAAAACTTTTCAGCACAACCTGATATTAGGGGAAATGGAATTAACTGCAAGGTGAAAGAGACTGATTTGGGAGCTATTATCCACTTTAGAATTGATGGGTTTCTCTTTTATATGTTTTCATAACATCATGCCTACTTCATATATTGTACTCATCACAGTTTTAATTATTCTTTTAATTACTGGATGATTCCCCCACTATAATGGTCTCATGACCACCATAATGGTCTCTTAGTTTTTTGAAAGTTGAGCTTTAAGCCAACTTTTTCAGTCTCCTCTTTCACTTTCATCAAGAGGCTTTTTAGTTCCTCTTCACTTTCTGCCATAAGGGTCGTGTCATCTGCATATCTGAGGTTATTGATATTTCTCCCTGATTTCTTGATTCCAGTTTCTAATTCATCCAGCCTGGCATTTCACATGATAGAGTCTGCATATAAGTTAAATAAGCAAGGTGACAACATACAGTCTTGATGTTCTCCTTTCCCAATTTGGAACAAGTCTGTTGTTCCATGTCTGGTTCTGACTGTTGCCTCTTGACCTGCAGACAAATTTCTCAGGAGGCAGGTAAAGTGGTCTGGTATCTTACCACCTCTTGAAGAATGTTCCACAGTTTGTTGTGATCCACACAGTCAAAGGTTTTGGTGTAGTCAATAAAGCAGAAGTAAATGAGAAGCTGCTAATACATACTAGATATTCTAGAGAATATAATGTATCTTGGTAGCCTCTGGTTTCTCCTTTGTAAAAAGGTTTCTAAAATGATCTCTCTATGACAACTATCACCTCATCAGAGGCCAGGATATGTTTAGCCTATTATACTTTCCAGCTTTGTTTCAGACTGTGAGTGTGATCTTTTTTCAGGAGTTTGAAAACAATTTCTAGGCTAGGACTTCTACATCAGCTTGCAAATTACCTTTGTAGTAGAATCTAAGCTTGCCATGTTTCTGACTGTGCCCAGCTTCATTTCTATTTTGAGTCACATGTTGAACTTTCCCCACACTATTGGTGTGGAAACAACTACTTCTTCTTGCTTTAGAAAGATCTTAATCTAGATTTAGACAGTTGCTCAAAATATAGGCTTTAATAACTGAGTTAAAAAATATAGACTTTCATGATGAAGTTACAAAAAGCTTTCCTTCCTTCTAACATGTTGACCGTTGCTCTGTTAATGAAAATGAAGATATGCTCTGCTATGCTAGTCAAAGAGGTTTGTGTCTAGCTTTTTTATACATAATTAGTCTTTATTAAGACATTGGAAATTTCACCTGTGTCACATTTTTAAAGTCTGTTAATTCAGAAATGATTCAATATAGAAGTTGCAAAAATAGTGTAGGTCCTCTTCACTTGGCTTCCTTAAGTGATATTGTCTTCCATAACTATGGTAACACGGGCACCACACTAGGAACTAAACCACAGACCATATTCAGAATTTGCTAGGTTTTGCATGCACTCGTGTGTGTGTGGGGTGTGTGGGGGGGGGGGGGGGGCTGCTTCTGACATTTCAGAACTTAGACAGATTTGTATAACCACCAAAACAATCCAGATTCAGGACAATTCCATCACCACGTAGGAAATCCCGAATGTTCCCACTTGACACTTATGCCCTTGCTCTAACCCCTGACAACCACTCATCTGTTGCCCAGTTCTAATTTTTTCACCTTGAGAACGGTAAATTAACAGAATCATAATGTATGCAACATTTTGAGATAGGCAGTAAGAGTCATCTAAGCTGATTTGCTCCTTTTTCACACTTAGCAGTATTCCATTGTATAGGTTTATCTGAGTTTGTTTAACCAAATGCCCTCTGAAGGATATTTAAGTCATTTACAGATTTTGGCTATGACAAATGAAGCTGTTTTTTGTATTTTTTATAAATGAAGTTGAACTTTTGTGACAAGATTTACATGCAAAATTTTTCATTCCTCTGTGCTTAATAGTGTTAACTGAAAGTGCTTGACCATGTAAGAAGCATATTCTTAACTTTATGAAGCTCTGGCAAACTGATTTCCCAGATCATTATAGCATTTTGTATTCTCATCAGTAATGTATGAATGATCAGATAGCGCCTCATCTTTAACAGGACTTGGTATGATCATATTTTTTCTTTAATTTTAGCAATTTTAAAATGGGTGTGCCCCATCTGTGAGTAGTCACTTTTTTCAAGAGTCTGAGATAAAATGTATTTCTTTATTTGGCAGAGTTATAACACTTCCAGTGTCAAGCGCTGAAACATGCCTCTAATAGCTATGGTAGAGAAAGTTAATGGTTTCATACCAAATGTCATACGGCGATCACAGGCACTCTGTAAACCATAAAACAGTGCATCAATAGCAGGTGTTCCTGTTTTAGCATTCATTAGAGACATTTAGGGAGAAATGAGAAGGTAAGTGCCGACAGCAGTCCTTGAGTGTCAGGGATGGGCTAAGTTCTTATGCAGACAACGAGAATGCATTAGGAAAGTAATATAAACCTTTGGAAGATCCCCATTGTAGCATTGTGGACCGTGAAATAAATGAAAAGGATGCTAGAGTAAAACCTAGGGAAGCAGCTTTAGGAAAACTTCATAAAATTTGTCTAAATTTTGGATGGAATGGAAAGGAAGAGAAAAAACAGGATAGAGCATATTGTGAAAGAAGAACCTGTCAACAACAGAACAATGAACTTTAGGATGTTAAGATTATGAAAATAGGAACTAGAAAGTCTGAGTTGAAAGCAGACTTGGTCTGCCCAGAGTGGTTGTGACAGATAATCTCAGCAGCACCGTGAATTCATGGCTGTGGATTCCTGTGTGTCTTATTTGGCTTCCGTCATCCTCACACTATCCCATAACACAGGGACAGTCAGCTGTGTCCACAGATAAAGAAATTGAAGGTCGGAGAGGTTAGGAACCTGCCTGAGAACAGACAGCAGAATTTTGCTTCCTACTATGAAATGGGACATTAATAATATCAATATGACTCTTAAAATATTTAAATAAGATCATATCTCTAATGTTTTAAGGGCCATATAAATGTTATCTGGATTTATTTTGTCAATAACTTTTCCCTGAAGGTTGACTTAGCCAAAATAAACAAAATTTTAATGATAGGCACCTTTTTTCTTCTATAGAAAATAGAGGTTATCATTCCTTAAATGCATTTGATACCCAACATAAAAGCTCTTCAGGTTTAATTACATGATCTTTCATCAGAACCTTTAATTTAAAAAATGAATATGATGCAGAGTTCAGAAACCTTTTAATTTTCCATCAATTATGCATGCATATAACCATGCATATGAGCAAATATTGCAGGACCAAAATAATATTTTATCCCCATTTTTCTAAAGAATGTCAAGAATGATAAATTTGAATATTTGTGGTAAACACTCAGCGAAATGTCAGAAACATTACTTCTGCAAGACATTGTCTCACTGTCAGCTCTTTGTAATCTGTTTAATTTTTATTGAGAAAAAGCAACAATCACAAATCAGCCTTCTTGTGTCCTTTGAATTCTTATGGCTGCAAATGAGGCTTCCAGCCGCTTCAGTTTCATTTTGCAAAGGCCCCATGTTGAATCATTAATTACCTAAGAAGGTACTGCATTCTCTTCTCCTTCTGGTAGGAAAAAAATATAAATCAGATTAGAACCTGGGGCTGTGAAGTCATTTTTTTCTTAAAATGCCATCTGCCAGGTTCCACTTCAGAACATCCAGAAATCATTAAAGGTGAGGAAAGGAGGGAAGGGGGAGGGTGATGACACTCCATAGCATCAGGGTTTTTGTCTGTGTTGTCCCAGCTTTGCGGCCTGTCCCACCTCTCACTCCCAACCTTGGATTAATGACACAGCCTCCTTACTCATCTCCCTGTGATCAGTTCTACCCATCCATCAGTCTGGGCGGTCACTCTGTAATGCCCATCTGATCATGCTTATTTCCTGCTCCTCGTCTCTCAAAAGTCTTCCCATCCCTGTGATAAAGTCAAGGGTTCCTGTAAGACCCACAAAACCATTGATTCCCAACCCTGTTTGTGCCTCTATGACCTCATCTCACAACATTATCCATCTGATATGCCATACTACCTTGTTGAATTTTTGAAGTCACCTTAGTCTAATTTTGTTGTTTTGGTAACCTCTAACGGAGGCAAAGTTTGGAACTCAGTTTGTGTTCTACACCCTGCATGTCTTCTCTCTGACCACCAGTCACCATGACTCAATTGCCACATCCAGCAGAGTGGAAATGATGCCTTACAAACGAGTTTCAATAACCTTTGATAATTATCGCATGTTGGTTGTCTTTTGCCTTGTTTTCATCTTCTAACAGATTAAAGATGCTTAAGAGCAAAGATCATGTTATAATTGCCAGCACAGGTGTAGTCCCAACATGGGGACTGGCAGGAAATAAATGTCATATGGCTGGCAGGAAAGAAATGTCAGCTATGAAGGTATTCGAAATGGAAAAAATAAACAGAGAGAGAGAGAATGAGGAAGAAAGGAAAGGTAGAAGAAAAAAAGGGCTAAATAGAGGAGTGTGGTGTGAAGTGTAGTGGACTAGATGAGCAATTAGTAAACTCTTTGTGCATACATTTCTGCATCTGTAACATAAGAGCTTAAAGAAGCCCTAGGGTTTATTTTAATTTGAAAATACTGATTCTATGACTACATGTCAGCAGTCCTAGGGTGATTTTAGCAACAGGAAAAGTCAAGACTTCTGCTAAAATTGGACATTCCTATAGCAGTCTGCAAGCTCAGAAATGGCCTTAACACAAACTTCATTTACGTTTTTCCAGGTCAAAGAATCTTTGTAAAAATCTGTGAGGTAATGCTGGCATCCTGAATCCTCTACATTTGTCACTGTTGTCAAACATAACCCAACCACTCCCAGGTCTTCCAGTACTCTGACAGTCTGAGCAACTGAACTCCCACATGGGAAAGATTGGGACCCCCTTGGACCTTGACACATGCCATATTTATGCATTCAGCAAATATTTATTAGGAATCTATTTGATGACTAGTATTATTCTAGGCCCCCAGTATCTGTGCCTAGACAATCCTATGCACAGAGGAATCTGATGGGCTATAGTCCATAGGGTGGCAAAGAGTAGGGCATGACCAAGGCAACTTAACATGTATTCATGCACACACACTATTCTAGGCACTAATGGTATAATTAAGGATAAAACTTTATCCCTTCACTCCTAAAGCTTTAGTTTAGTATTAAACACAGACACTAAACAAATGTATCTATCTTGATGATTTTTGTAACATCACAGAAAACCCAACTCAAACCAGATAAGCAAAATTAATATATTGGCTATGTAACTAAAGATCCGGTCAGAGGTCTAGTTCAGGTATAGATTGATCCAAGTACTCATATAATGAATATATAGAAGACGCATGCATGAACACACACACACACACACACACACACACTCCCCTTTTTCTTCACTGTAAGCTGGCCACTTTAGTTCCAGCCTCTCTATCTTTCATGATTTATGTCCGCAAGAAAGAAAAACTACTTGCCCGACTGCATTATCTATGGCCCAGAATTGAGTTTCATTTGTCTATACTATCCTGATTCGAGTCTACTAGAGGATAGGAGTAGGGTTCAATGATTGATTCAGTCTATCTAAGTCATGCAGTCCTGCCCTGAAACGCTCGGATGAAGTCCGCTTCGCCTAAAGCTCACAAGCTCTCAAAAAGCCAATCACAATTCTCCTGAAACAAGAAAATGCTGGTCAGAAATATAATATGTGCTAATATGTAAATGTTAATCAGTAAGATGAAAGAAAGGAATTAGTATGGAACAGAAAATTGGAGAAAATGCCTAACTTAGCCTAGCCTGGGAAAATCTCCCAAAAGGAGGACAACTTTGAGGATCTTTTGAAGGACAAGAAGGAATCAGCCATATGGAAATTCCTGAGAATAACATTTCAGGCCAAAGAAATAACACAAATGGCCTGAGTCTTGAGAGTTTGGCCACCTTTGGATACAAGGAGACCGGTGTGACTATACTGCAGTGAGACAGGCAGGCAGGGGCCAAATGGGAGGTGAGAGGTCAGCAGGGACTCAAGCAAGGAAGGAATTTCAATTATATTCTAAATAGTAGAGGGAGCCACCTGTGAGCTTATTCTTCAAACTTCCTAGTATTGCTGAGCTAATTATTCAGCATATCATTATACTTGACTTACTCACTAAATAAATACATTGAAGATGCCCAGAAGCAGACATGCTTCTGGCCTTCAAGGAGTCTTTACAGTCTCTTTACGGTTTAATGAGTAGAAGAGAGACAAGGCAACAATGTAGAGAAATAAAAGGAAGAGTCATATCTGAACATCTTTCAGATACCAGAAACCAAGCTAGATACGTCATCAAGTTTTCCACGGATTCTTACAACCAACATGCAAGATAAACATCATTTTTCAGAAAGAGGACAGTTAAGTATCCAAAAGTTAAGGAACTGGCCTAAAGTCTTACCCAGATTAAGTGGTAGAGGTGAGGTTTGAATCTAGGTCTGGCAGACCCTTAATAATACAAGGCTACTTCGTATTATTCTGAAATTAATTAAACAGTTCTTTACATATAGCTTCTGCTAGGTCTCACAATAATTTCACAGTCGATGGTACCCTTTCTTTAATAAGAAAATCAATATGGGCTCAAATAATAAACATATTGCCAAGGTCACAGAGCAAGCACATGAAATAGCAAGATACATCAAAAGCAAATTTACCTAGGTCCAAAACCAGGGTATTCTGTCTCTCCAGACTGCTTCTAAGATCCCTGAAAAAAAAAAAACTTTGCTCTTTCAGAAAAAATGTGGGTGTAGATCCAGCTGAAGAATTAAAGGAGGTCATTACAGAGTAGTGAGTAGAGTTCCCTGTGCTATATAGTAGGTTATTAGTTATCTATTTTATATAGTAGTGTGTATTCTTAATATTAATCTATTACTCAAGTAAATAATAGGCACTATTTCTGAAAATATTGTGAAGGATTTTATTTGCCACTTTTTTTGTTTGTTTTGGTACATTTGAACCTCTATATTCATTGTAGAACTGTATTGGAATTTTATTTTCTGGACTGTCTTGCACAATTTCATAAGGCTATGTTTGCTTCATAAAATGCTCTGATTTGGGATAATTTAGATAAGTGATTACTTATAGGCTCCATAAGAGTTGGAAATTCACTGTAAAAATGCCTGGGGATTTTGACTTTGAATTTATTACTTTGAAAGCATGCAATGAATTTGCAATTTATTCTGAGTGCACTAGGAAGAAACAGAAGGTGTCTAAATAGGTGATATTGATCTCAGCAAGGCAGCAGTGGCATGAAACAAGATCTTTATTCCCTGCCCAGGAATTGAACCTGGGTAGCCTGGATGAAAACCAGGAATCCTAGCCACCAAACCAGCAAGGGCTAGAGGTTAGAAGCCAATTTTCCCTGGATCTTTGCCCCCAGTGAAAAACGCATTTATCACAGAAGCAGAAACTGTAAACACAGGTACCAAGTTTATTATGAGAGACATAACACAACAACAAGTGGAACAGCACATAGAGAAACAGTTTGTTTCATTGAGAGAGAAGCTGAACAGAGATGCACCACCGGGAGAGAAAGGGTGTGGGCAGCCCGGCTAGTGGGGAGGAGCCCAGTAAAGAGATGGATACGCTTCATTTACATAGGTCAGTTCTTCCAGGTCTTTGTCTTCCTTCAGGCCAAATACCTGATTTCTTTTTCCAGACCTGACCTACCCCGGGACCCTTCTCTGGGGTGCACACACACCCCTCAGCCAAGATGGATCTCAAAGTGAAGGCTCCTGGGAGGAGCAAGACTCGCTATGGCCTGGAATTCTCCCCTGACTTTTGACCCCAAGAGTATTTCCCAGTGTTTGTGGTCTCTCTCTTATCATTTACTCATACAGGGTTTTTGCCTTTCTTTGTCCTTGCCATGATTATCCCCTTGAGATGTTTACAAGCACAAAGACTGCCTATTTACCTTGCTTCTGTTTTTACTTCCATTTCTGGGAGCAAATAGGAAGCTGGTTGTAAATCCCTCAACTGGAGTTCACTATGACATGCCTCAGGAAATGCAAAGAGGAGGCTGGGTGATTTGAATTTCCAACCTGTAGCCTGTCTATCTCCTACCTCAGTATCATGCTTAAACCATTTGAAAGGTCTTTTGCCATGTGGTACCAAGGAGGAGAAATTGAGTAGCAACATGAAACTTTTTGCCAGGGTAGGTATACTCCTGTATGTTTGCCTGGCTGAATTTAAGATCCTTGTTTCTTTATCCATCTCACTATGAATGTCACAAGGCCATATCTAAGGATTCTAGTTATGACTCCATAACATTAATTTGATGGGTGAGACTTTCTGATTTGAACATTAATTATTTAGCCTTATTTTAGTATTGCTTTCATTTCTCTTATTCTACATATCACTGATTTCCTCATTTGTCATGTTTTTACGATTTTCCTTGAGTAATGGAAATGTATTTGAATCAACTTCTCAAATACTAATATGTTTACTTTTCCTGCAGAAACTGCTGCATTGATAAGGGGAAAAGAGGAATGAGTTTTTTTTTTTTTTTTTTCCTTTTCCTTTCCTGAGAACAAAGAAAAGAAAATAGAGAACAGTGAGCAGGCCTAAACATTCATTCCTACTTGGACTTTTTGTGTGTTTATGTTGATGTTGTTTGTTTGTTTTTTACTTTAACTGCCCCTAATTCTTCATATCTGTAACTAAGTTTGCCTTTCTGCCCCTAACTCTGCAAGAGTTACATTTCGCATCTATTATTCTTTGACTCTAAGCTAAATACATCCTACATCTGATGCTTACTTTTATAACTCTCTTCACCTTAGAGTCTATAGTAGTAAGCTATAGTATTAGTCACTCAGTTATGTCTGACTCTTTGCAATCCCAAGGACTATAGCCCACCAGGCTTCTCTGTCCATGGAATTCTCCAGGCAAGAGTACTGGAGTGGGTTGCCATTCCCTTCTCCAGGATATCTTCCCAACCCAGAGATTGAACCCAGATCTCCAGCACTGCAGGCGAATCTTTACATCCTGAGCTACCAAGGAAGACTTCTCCTTATAGTTTTTCTTTTTTATACAGCAGAAAGAAGGCAGCAGAGCCACTGAACTGCCAGACTCAATTACTAGGTTACTGACTCCAACCTATGACTGTTTTTGAAACACTCCAAGAGGAAAAGGACAAGATCCTAAAACCTTTATTCCTCATCACCAACTCCTGACTGCAAGCCCTTGCTTTATATAGCCCCTGGACTCTTCAGAGAGAGGCGCACAGTTCTTAAGGCATGCACCTACTGTGTACCCCTATAAACCAGCTGAGAATTAAAGCCACCTTTCTATTTCCTCCAAATTGTGCCTTCCATATTTTTTGTTCAGTTTCAATGGGCAGAGAAAGACAAGATTTTGGCCAGCAACAAAACCAATTCTATCCACTGGCTCCATCACTTTTTTCCCCAAGAAATCATATCTCTCAACTTTCTAAAATTTTATGGTTTTAAATCATCCCATTTCATAATCATTATTGTTTCTGTATTGATTTGATATCCCCTCAAATCTTATTGAGAATACGAATGAGCATATCCTAAAGAGATCTCTTTTTTTTTCTTTGCTTTTTCCATCCAATTTCTTACCCCCTTCCACTTTTTAATTCATTTCCCTCTATTTTCATAACCCTAAATTCCAGAAGACAAATGTATTTAATGTTGGGAGCTGACACTGCTTCTGTCAAAGAGGGTGATTATCTCTGTACCTAGCATTGTGATCCTGACATTTGAGGTTAGAGATGATAAAGAGAAAACCCACTGCCTGAGAATCTGAAGTCATGAATTTGTGACCTATAGTGCAGTTCACTTCCTTTCATTGACTTGCTGGTTTCTCTTCCAGCTCAACCAGATTAGGGTAATTATCAGAATGCCCCTCCCTCCTTCCTTACAGTTTGATTGATGAGATGGATCAGACTGACTTGACTGTTTTTTCATTTTTAGATTTGGTGTATTACTGAGACTTGAGACAGAGAGATACAAATAAATATTACTGCATCAGGGAAATGTACGTTAGGGTAGCAATTCATCCTCCATGAGAACTTTAAGAGCTCTTTGTCAGTGGACATCACCACACTTTCTCAGCCTTTAGTACCAGCATTGACAGCATTCTCCCCATATACTGAGCACTATATCCTTTGGTCTTTGGAATCCAGGAAGGTGAATGTAACACTGAAAAGCAGAGTCAGTTCAGTTCAGTTCAGTTGCTCAGCCATGCCTGACTCTTTGCAACCCCATGGACTGCAGCACGCCTGGCCTCCCTGTCTATCACCAGCTCCCAGACTTGCTCAAACTCATGTCCATCGAGTTGGTGAACCCATCCAACCATCTCATCCTCTGTCGTCCCCTTCTCCTCCGCCCATCAATCTTTCCCAGCATCAGGGTCTCCTCTAATGAGTCAGTTCTTTGCCTCAGTTGGCCGAAATATTGGAGCTTCAGCTTCAGCCTCAGTCCTTCCAATGAATATTTAGAAAAACAGAGTAGCCACTATCACAGGTGGCTATTTAAATTTAAATTAGTTAAAATTCAATACAGAAAAGAAGAATCCAGTCCCACAATCAAAACAGACACATTTCAAATGCTAAGTATCACACACAGCTAGCGGTTACAACTGCCAAGATGTGAGACAACCGTTAAAATGCCCTTCAGCAGACGAATGGATAAAGGAAATGTGGTAAATACATATAAGGGAACATTCTATTCAGTTCAGTCACTCAGTCATGTCCGACTCTTTGCAACCCCATGGACTGTGGCACGCCAGGCTTCCCTAGCAATCACCAACTCCCAGAGTCTACTAAAACTCATATCCATCATATCCATGATGCCAGCCAACAATCTCATCCTCTGTTGTTCCCTTCTCCTCCCACCTTCAATCTTTCCCAGCATCAGGGTCTTTTCCAATGAGTCCGTTCTTCACATTAGGTGGCCAAAATATTGGAGTTTCAGCTTCAGCATCAGTCCTTCCAATGAATATTCAAGACTGATTTCCTTTAGGATGGACTGGATTGGTCTCCTTGCAGTCCAAGGGACTCTAAAGAGTCTTCTCCAAAACCAGTTCAAAAGCATCAATTCTTCAGCTCTCAGCTTTCTTTATAGTCCAACTCTCACATCCATACATGACTACTGGAAAAACCACAGCTCTAACTAGATGGACCTTTGTTGGTAAAGTAATATCTCTGCTTTCTAATATGCTATCTAAGTTGGTCATAGCTTTTCTTCCAAGAAGCAAACGCCTTCTAATTTCATGGCTGCAGTCACCATCTGCAGTGCTTTTGGAGCCCCAAAAGTGAAGTCTCTCACTGTTTCCATTGTTCCCCCTCTATTTGCCATGAAGTGATGGGACTGGATGACATAATCTTAGTTTTGTGAATGCTGAGCTTTAAGCCAACTTTTTCACTCTCCTCTTTCACTTTCATCAAGAGGTTCTTTAGTTCTTCTTCACCTTCTGCTATAAGGGTGGTGTTATATGCAGATCTGAGGTTATTGATATTTCTCCCGGCAATTTTGATTCCAGCTTGTGCTTCATCCAACCCAGTATTTCGCATGATGTACTCTGCATATAAGTTAAATAAGCAGGTGACAATATACAGCCTTGATGTACTCCTTTCCCGATTTGGAACCAGTCTGTTGTTCCATGTCCAGTTCTGACTGTTGTTTCTTGACCTGCATATAGATTTCTCATGAGGTGGGTCAGGTGGTCTCGTATTCCCATCTCTTGAAGAATTTTCCACAGTTTGCTGTGATCCACACAGTCAAGGCTTTGGCATAGTCAATAAAGCAAAAGTAGATGTTTTTCTGGAACTCTTGCTTTTTTGATGATCCAATAGATGTCGGGAATTTGACCTTTGATTCCTCTGCCTTTTCTAAAACCAGTTTGAACATCTGGAAGTTCATGGTTCACATATTATTGAAGTCTGGCTTGAAGAATTTTGAGCAATACTTTGCTAGTGTGTGACATGAGTGCAATTGTGCTGTAGTTTGAACATTCTTTAGCATTGCCTTTCTTTGGGATTAGAATGAAAACTGAACTTTTCCAGTCCTGTGGCCACTGCTGAGTTTTCCAGATTTGCTGGCAGATTGGGTGCAGCACTTTCACACCATCATCTTTTAGGAGTTGAAATAGCTCAACTGGAATTCCATCATTTCCACTAGCTTTGTTCATAGTGATGCTTTCTAAGGCCCACTTGACTTCACATTCCAAGATGTCTGGCTCTAGGTGAGTGATCACACCATCATGGTTATCTCTAATTTTCTTGAAGAGATCTCTAGTCTTTCCCATTCTATTGTTTTACTCTATTTCTTTGCATTGATTGCTGAAGAAGGCTTTCTTATCTCTCCTTGCTATTATTTGGAACTCTACATTCAAATGGGAGTATTTTTCCTTTTCTTCTTTGCCTTTAGCTTCTCTTCTTTTATCAGGTATTTATAAGGCAACCATTTTGCCTTTTTGTATTTCTTTTTCTTGGGGATGGTCTTGATCACTGCCTCTTGTACAATGTCATGAACCTCTGTCCATAGTTCTTCAAGCACTCTGTCTATCAGATCTAATCCCTTGAATCTATTTTTCACTTCAACTGTATAATTGTAAGGGATTTGATTTAGGTCATACCTAAATGGTCTAGTGGTTTACCCTATTTTCTTCAATTTAAGTCTGAATTTGGCAATAAGGAGTTCATGATCTGAGCCACAGTCAGCTCTCAGCCTTGTTTTTGCTGACTGTATAGAGCTTCTCCATAATTGGCTGCAAAGAATATAATCAGTCTGATTTCAATGTTGACCATCTGGTGATGTCCATATATAGAGTCTTCTCTTGTGTTATTGGAGGAGGGTGTTTGCTATGACCAGTGTGTTCTCTTGGCAAAACTCTGTTAGCCTTTGACTTGCTTCATTTTATACTCCAAGGCCAAATTTGCCTGTTACTCCAGATATCTCTTGACTTCCTACTTTTCCATTCTAGTCCCCTATAATGAAGAGGACATCTTTTCTGGGTGTTAGTTCTAGAAGGTCTTGTGGGTCTTCATAGAACCATTCAACTTCAGCTTCTTCAGCATTACTGGTTGGGGCATAAACTTGGATTACTGTGATACTGAATGGTTTGTCTTAGAAACAAACAGAATGGAACATTAGCTTTAAAAAAGGAAAGAAATCTACTATTTGCAACAACATGGGTGAATTTGGAAGAATTATTCAAGGTGAAATAAGTCTATAACAAAACTGACAAATTCTGCAAGTGTCCACTTATATGAGTTACCTAAACCAGCCAAGGGGCTTCCCTCGTGGCTCAGTTGGTAAAAAACCCACCTGCCAATGCAAGAGACAAAAGAAATGTGAGTTCCCTCCCTGGGTTTTGAAGATCTCCTGGAGATCATCAAAGGGCAAACTGTTCCAGTTTTTCAAGGCAGCCAGAAAAATTTCATGGGCAAAGGAGCCTAGTAGGCTACAGTTACTGGAGTCGCAATGAGTTGGACACGTATGAGTGAACACACACACGCATGTACACACAAACTAGCAAAACTCATGGAATCAGACAACAGAATGAGGCTCTCTAGATGTCAAGAAGATAGAGAAATTGAGAGCTATTACTCAGTAGGTATTAAACTTTTAGTTATGCAAGATGAATAAGTTCTAGATCTGATGCATAATATAGAGCCTATAGTTAACAATATGATGTCATATACTTGAAACACTTCTTAAAAGTGTGGATCTTGTGTTGTGTTCTTACCACAAAGGTAAAAGGAGAGAGAGGGGGAAAAAAAAGTAACATAGGAAACTTTTGGAGGTGATAGACGTGTTTAATAAATTGGTTGTTGTGTTGGTATCACAAACATGCATATATCCAAGCTCGTCAATTGCATATATTAAATGTATGCTTTTTAACTTATCAATTATACATCAATAAAGTTGTTTTTTAATGGAAAATGTCTATTAGAATATTCCTATCATCCCAGAAAGTTCTTTAGGATAGAGCTACACTAGAAGATTAAGTTTTAAACTCTTACCACTAAGCTCCCTTCAACCCAGCTGGAATCCCAGCTCCAGTTCTTAAATCCTAAGGGTTTAGTGGTTTATAATAGGCACAACTCCCACCTACACTCCAGGTGAGCTCCTGTACATTGACAAGGTAATCTTCTAGAGACTCCTGAGAGCTTGTGCCAAGTGGTTGATCCACTTACCTTACTTCCTCACCTCAAAAATTGCATTGTATTTTAATGAGAAGGCAATGGCAACCCACTCCAGTGTTCTTGCCTGGAGAATCCCAGGGACAGCGGAGCCTGGTGGGCTGCTGTCTATGGGGGTCACACAGAGTTGGACACGACTGACGCGACTTAGCAGCAGGAGCAGCAAAGTTAAGAGATCAGTTACCTTAAATTCTGTACCTAAGGGCCTCAGGGGTAATACTTCATCCTACAAATCAGTCTTCAAAGGAGAAAAAGGGGTCATCAGGACAGCTAGTCAAATCCTCTGGCAGAGCTAAAAGAGGAATCTAGAAGGGATGTGATCAAGATAGGGTCATGAAGGCAGACCTCCACACTCCCAGCCAGAGTGTCTTGCCATGTAAGGCTGAAGAGACAGGCTGGGACCACAAGATAAGAAGCTAAGCTGTCTTGTCTATAATTTAAATGATATGAGCCATCCATCATAATAATGATAATATTAATAAAATATGTCACTTTGTTCTTTGCAACAACTATGAACAGTTAGTGGAGGTGATGGAATTCCAGTTCAGCTATTTCAATCCTAAAAGATGATGCTGTGAAAGTGCTGCACTCAATATGCCAGCAAATTTGGAAAACCCAGCAGTGCCACAGGACTAGAGAAGATCAGTTTTCATTCCAATCCCAAAGAAGGGCAACACCAAAGAATGTTCAAACTACCACACAATTGCACTCATTTCATACCCTAGCAAAGTAATGCTAAAAATTCTACAAGTTTGGCTTCAACAGTATGTGAACCAAGAGCTTCCAGATGTTCAAGCTGGATTTGGAAAAGGCAGAGGAACCAGAGATCAAATTGCCAACACATTGGATCATAGAAAAAGCAAGAGAATTCCAGAAAAAAACATCTCTTGTGCTTCATTGACTATGTTAAAGCCTTTGACTGTGTGGATCACAACAAACTATGAAAAATTCTTCAAGAGATGGGGATACCAGACCAGCTTATCTGCCTCCTGAGAAGCCTGTAAGCAGGTCAAGAAGCAACAGTTAGAACCAGACATGGAACAACGGACTGGTTCCAAATTGGGAAAGGAGTACATCAAGGATGTATATTGTCATCCTGCTTATTTAACTTATATACAGAGTACATCATGCAAAATACTGGGCCAGATGAAGGGCAAGCTAGAATCAACTTTGCAGGGAGAAATATCAACAACCTCAGATCTGCAGATAATACCACCCTTATGGCAGAAAGTGAAGGGGAACTAAAGAGATTTTTAATGAAGGTGAAAGAGGAAAGTGAAAAATCTGGCTTAAAACTCAACATTCCAAAAACAAAGATTATGCCATCTGGTCCCATCATTCATGGCAAATAGATGAGGAAACAGTGGAAACAGTGACAGATTCTATTTTTTTGGGCTCCGAAACCACTGCAGACAGTGACTGCAGCCATGAAATTAAAAGACACTTGATCCTTGGAAGAATAGCTATGACAAATCTAGACAGCATATTAAAAAACAGAGACATTACTCTGCTGACAAAGGTCCTATAGTCAAAGCTATGGGTTTGGAGTAGCCATGTATGGATGTAAGAGTTGAACCATAAAGAATGCTGAGCACTGAAGAATTGATGTTTTTGAACTGTGGTGTTGGAAAACACTCTTGAGGGTCCCTTGAACTGCAAGATCAAACCAGTCAATCCTAAAGGAAATCAGTTCTGAATATTCATTGGAAGGACTGATGCTGAAGCTGAAGCTCCAGTACTTTGGACACCTGATGTGAAGAATTGACTCATTGGAAAAAACCCTGATTTGGGGAAAGATTGAGGGCAGAAGGAGAAAGGGATGACAGAGGGTGAAATGGTTTGATGGCATCACCAACTTGATGGACATGAGTTTGAGCAATCTCCAGGAGATGGTGAAGGATGAGGAAGCCTGGCATGCGGCAGTCCATGGGCAGCAAAGCCATGGGGCTGTAAAGAGTCAGACTGACTGACTAAACAGCAAGGATACCACCTAACCCTTAGTATAATCTAGCAACATAAGAGGCAGGCAAGATTCGCCAGCTTCACTGATGAGTAACTGAGTCTCAGAGAGATGGTGTGAATTGTTCAAGACCAGGTATTAATAGAAATTGATGCGGCTTCCCAGGTGGCACTCCTGGTAAGAAACCCACCTCCAATGCAGGAAATGTATGAGATGCTGGTTCGATCCCTGGGTTCAGTCTGGCAACCCACTCCAGTATTCTTGCCTGGAGAATTCCATGGATGGAGGATCCTGGTGGGCCACAGTACGCACAGTCTTAAAGAGTCAGACGTGACTGAAGTGACTTAGCACAACCGCACACCAAAGGGTCATGAGTCAAAGCCAACATCTTGTATTTATAAAGAAGAATGACAAAGACTGCAATAACAGAGGGAAAAGGATAACAGCAAAGGACCAGAAAAGGACTGAAAGAAATCTAGGAATCAAAGACTGGAAGAACTAAAAATAGTAAACAAAGGAATTCTGCATGTAAAAACTCGGGAATGAACAACAACAAAATCAAGAGGCAGATTGATGCCTGGATGGGTAAAGACATTCTAAAAATGGAAAGGAGAGAGGATCATCTTACTGAGTCAGGTAAAATCTTTGTTTTATGTTGGCATTGTGCACATTGGAGGCAGAGATGGATCTAATTAGCATCTGGCCTTGTTGTTCAGTTGGTAAAGGATTTGCTTGTAATTCAGGAGACCCGGGTTCAACCACTAGGTTGGGAAGGTCCCCTGGGGAAGAAAATGGCAACCCACTCCAGTATTCTTGCCTGAAGAATCCCAGCGACAGAGGAACCCACATAAAGTTCTTGATACTAATTCGTTGTGACAATTTATCTCCCTGACATTCTCACCCTCTTCTTTTACTGAATCAAAGTTTCCTTAATGATAAAGTAAAATTGTTGAGCTAATTCCTTTCCAAAATCCATTCTAGCTTGACAACTGTAGAATATTATGAGGCCCTCCTTGAACTGTCCTTCTCCTGTTGCTATTCAGTTGTTAAGTCATGTCCAATTCTTTGCAACCCCATCGTCTTCAGTATGCCAGGCTCCCCTGTCCTTCACTGTCTCCCGGAGTCTGCTCAGACTACTGTCCATTGACTCAGTGATGATATCTATCCATCTCATCCTCTGTTGTCCCCTTCTCATTTTGCTGTCAATATTTTCCAGCATCAGGGTCTTTTCCAATGAGTCAGCTCTTCAAGTAGGTGGCCAAAGTATTGGACCTTCAAGTTCAGCTTCAGCATCAGCATCAGTCCTTCCGATGAATATTCAGAGTTGATTTCCTTTAGGAATAACTGGTTTGATTTCCTTGTAGTTCAAAGGATTCTGATTTTTGACACTATCTTTCAAAGACTCAGAGCTCTCTATCTCCTTAGGTGAAAGAGTTTTCTGTCAGCCTTGAAATTTTGCCCTTCTCCAATTTGCAGGCTCTGATGCCAGCCACCACACCTAACTCCAGTGTGATCTATCCTTGATGGCTGTCTAGATCACCTGTAGCCCGTCAGGTCTAGAGGGAGCACACACCACATCTTCTCTCTGTTATAGCAGCATCGTATACTGCCTGCTGAGTACCCGGCATATTTCGAAGAGAAAGACCTTTTCTTACAGGAAAGAAATGGATAATTTATTATAGGAGAGTCATTCTAGTAGAATGAAGTTTTCACTTTGAAATTTAACACAAGTAATTATTTTTATTATAGAGAATGCATATAAGTAAAAAGAAGAAAATGAAACTGTCCATAATTCTACCATCTAGAGGTCACTAATATAATATTTATGTATAATTCATTTCCAGTAATAGATAGGCCATGCTGTACTGTTCTATAATCTGCAATTTCCCCTAGCATAATATGAACATTTTCTATGTCAGTTCCTAGAGCTCTTACCTTTTAAATGACTGCAGGGTGTGCTTTTCTAGAATGTGCAATAGCTAATGAATCTAATCTATATCATGGCATTTGAGTTCTAATTTTAGCTATCTTCAACTATATGAAAAAGTGCCCCATACTTATGTCTTTGTATGTTTGTCCAATTATCTACTCAAGACAAATTCCCATTAAAATGAAAGCTCTGTGTGAAGAAGAGTTTTAAGAATCTTGTTCATGTTTTTATCTTCAGTTTTTAGCTATAATACCTACATATTATGCAAGGCCAATATTTATTTGCTGAGTAAATAAAATTTTTGAAGTGGAATCATTGAGTCAGAGGATATGCATGTTTTATATTTTAAAATATGTTGTCAAATTGCATATGGAAAAATTATACAAATATAACCCCATCAACAATATCTGGAGATGTCTTTCTTTCTCTGCTCTTGCCAGTGTTGGAAATCATCAATATTTCAACCTTTGCCAAAATTACAGGCAAATGGTTATCTCACTTTACTCATCTCTCAGGTTACTTGTGATATGAAATATATTTGCTTGTGTTATATTATTTGTCCTGTGTGTATTTTTTTTATCCGTTCATGTTGTTTGCCCATTATTGCACTGAGGTTGTCTTTTTCGAATTTATTTGTAACTACTCTTCATATATTCAGGATATATTACATTCAGCTTGTCATTCATAATAAAGATATTCTTCTTAGTGGTATATTTTAACTTTATTTATCATGTTATTTTTATACATATACACACATTGTCTGAACTAAAATATCTTCATTTATTTCTTTGTGCTAGAGAAGAGGGCTGTATGAACTCAAATGCCTTCAGTACAAGACAGGTACCAGAAATGTATAAAAGGACTGTTTATAATACCACTTAATATTTTGTTATTGACACAAATGAAGAATGGGTTTCCCTTGGGTCTTCTGTTTCAATTATTTTTTTTTCTTTCCTTCCTCTGCCTCTTCCTCTCTCTCTTTCTTTCTATGTTGAATGCATCCATTCAACATAGAAATTTGAGTCAGGCACCATCAGTTTGTGACACATGCTTTCATGACTCTTTGCATTTCTGCCCTGCTATGAAAAATCATAACCAATCCAGGACTGGGGAGATTAGATATAGATATTTATATACCTGCACATCCTCATGATGTTCTCTTGATATTTGTCTCCTTTTAGGTTCACACTGTAAATCCATTTGAAATCCATTTTAAAGGACAGTGTGATAGATGAACTTGACTTTGGTTTCTAAATGAGCAGTCATTTGCTTCATTGCCATTTTTTTTTTTGAATTGTCCCTCTTTCCCCAGGGGTTTCAAATACCTGCTATTACCATATACCAATTTCATATATACACAAATTCTGTTCCTATGTACTCTGTCCTTTCCTGTCAATTTCTCTGTCTCTAGCTTTTTTCATGCCACCACATCTTTATTCTAGTTGCTATATCTCTATAGTAAATCTTCAGTGTTGCAATCCCTAAGGTCATCCTACACTGCCAGTATTGCTCATATGAAAGAAAGCATCAGTTGGTTTAGCTGTGGACTAGCTGGACTGAGATCCTCAGCTAGGCTTGAGTCCAACAACAGGTCACAGAGTCCAACAGAAAGGAAAATAAGCAAGATTTCTGTAGGCTTGGGCTTGGAATTAACAAGACATCTCTATCGCCACATTCTAGTGATCAAAGCAAGTAAAAAGAATCTAGCCAAAATTCAAAAGGAAGAGAAAGTTCTCCTGGTTCGGTTAGAGGAGCTGTAAAATCACAGTTGCAGGTAGAAGAATGTGATTTCAGACATTTTAGCAATCAATCTATCATACTAAGTAATGAAGAAATGATTCGTTTCACACACATTTTATGCAGCCTTGAACAGATGAGATTGTCTCTAAATGCCTCATGCTGCTGTTTTCCAACACAGTTTAGGGCCATCCATGCTGGAAGTCCATTTATTGCTTTAACACATTGGTTTATTTTTCAGTCTGATATGCTTCCTATATATTTTCTCAAATAGCAGTACTTGGGGACTTCCACTCCTGGGAAGATGGAGTAGAAGTCATTTTTACTATTTTTTCAGCTAAGTACAATAAAAATATAATACTTGAGTGTAAATCTAGCAAAATATGTGCAAGACTTGTATGCTGAAGCTGAAAAATGCTGATGAAGAAAATTAAAGAAGTTTTATACAAATGGAAAGGCATATTGTGCTTATGGATTAAAAGATCATGTAGTTAAGATGTCATGCGTGCATGCTCAGCCACTGCAGACTCTTTGTGACCCTGTGGTTGTAGCTCACCAGGCTCCATGGGATTCTCCAGTCAAGAATACTGGAGTGGATTACCATGCTTTCCTTCAGGGGATCTTCCCATCCTAGGGATCGAACCCTCCTCTCATACATCTCCTGAATTGGCCAGAATACTGGAGTGGGTAGCCTTTCCCATCTCCAGGGGATCTTCCCAACCCAGGGATCAAACCCAGGTCTCCCGCATTTCAGGCGGATTCTTTCCAGCTGAGCCACAAGGGTGGCCCCTGAATTGGCAGGTGGATGCTTTCCCACTAGCACCACCTGGGAAGCCCAGTAAACATGTCAGTTCTCCCCAAACTGACGTGCAGGTTTAACATAATCATATTCAAGACAATAACGTGATTTTTTAAAGGTATAGGCAAGATTAGCTTTACATTTATGTGGAATGTTAAAAGAGCTAGAATAGCTACAACAATTCTGAAGAAAAATAAGCTAGGATTACTCACTCTACTCAATTTTGAGATAATATGTAACTACAGTAATCAAGATTGTGTGGTATTTATGGAGAGACAGCCACTTAGCTCAATAAAACAGAACAAAGAAACTAGAAATAGCCTCTCACAAGTACAACCAACTGACTTTTAATACTCATTGTGTGTGACAGACTATTAGTACCCTAAATATATAAAGAGTAATCACAAATGCAATATGTAAAAAGCAATTCAATGGAAAGGGATAGTCTTTTTAACAGAAGAAACCTTCATAAGCAAAATAAATAAATAACTTTGAACTATAATTCATATGTTTTATTAAGCCAACAAAAATGGACTATAGATTTAAATGTAAAATAGCACAAACTTTAGAAGATATTATAGAAGAAAATCTGGGACCTAGTCTTGGGTGAAAGGTTCTCAGACATGACGCCAAAAGCAGAATTTATCTTCAAAAATTTATAAATTGGACTTTATCAACATTAGAAATGTTTGCTCTGTAAAAATTTTGTTGTGAGAATAAAAAGATGAGCTACTGACTGGAAAAAAAATATTTTCAAGCCACCTATCTAGAACAATAAATAAATCTCAAAGCTCAACTTAAGAAAATGAGTTACCAATCAGAAAAATTAGCAAAAGACATCAGAGAGCAAAAGTTTTCATCAGAGAAGATACACAAGAAAAATAAGCACATAAAGATGTTCAACAACACTCAGTTCAGTTCTGTTTAGTTGCTTGGTCATGCCCGGCTCTTTGAGACCCCATGGACAGCATTCCAAGGGACTCTCAAGAGTCTTCTCCAACACCACAGTTCAAAAGCATCAATTCTTCAGCACTCAGCTTTCTTTACAGTTCAACTCTCACATCCATACATGACTACTAGAAAAACCATAGCCTTGACTAGATGGATCTTTGTTGACAAAGTTATGTCTCTGCTTTTTAATATGCTGTCTAGGTTGGTCATAACTTTCCTTCCAAGGAGTAGCATCTTTTAATTTCATGACTGCAGTCACAATCTGCAGTGATTTTGGCTTACCTCCCCATAAAAAAGGAACAAAACTGGGTCATTTGTAGAGATGTAGATCCACCTAGAGTCTGTTATACAGAGGGAAGTCAGAAAGAGAAAAACAAATATTGCATATTAATACATGTATGTATGAATCTGGAAAAATGGTACAGATGAATCTATTTGCAGGGTAGGAATAGAGACACAGATGTAGAGGATGGAGGGGTGGACACAGGAGTGGGGGAAGGGGAAGTGGGATGAATTGGGAAATTGGCATTGACACATATACCCCGCCACGTGTAAAATAGTTCGTGGGTAGCTGCTTTGTATTGCAAGGAGCTCAGCTCTCTCTGATGACTCAGATGGGTGGGATGTGGGGGGTGGGGGGAGGTACGAGAGGGAGGGGCTATATATAAATATATCTAAATTCTTAAAGAAAAGACACATCACTGACTCCCTTCTGTTGAATGCTCAGGCTTACTCCATCACACCCAAGTTGACAGTCTGAGTTTAAGGAAAATCATTACGAGTATAGCACGCTTACAAAGTATATGCAAAGGTATGAAGAATGGTTGTTTGGAATAAGAGTATATCTTTTTTAGGAACAGGTTATAGTGAAGACATTTGCATCATAGAGTCAGCTTGCTCATTGTAAAGAGGAAGTTTTAGATCTGGACAATCTTGTTGGCTGACCTAAGGTGACCAGTGCTGCCAGAAAAATCACTACATTGTCTATGGTGTTGGTAACAATTCAGACATCTATCCATGTCTGAAATTATTTTGCTCCCACAATGATTCCAGCCTTTGAGTTTAAGAATATATGTTTTTGGATTTTGGGGGGGAAAAAAAAGTTTCAAAGATATACCTTCCAATCAGTAACTGTTGCGTGAGTTGCTCTACAAAGTCTGTTAAACCTGTCTGCAACCTTCCATCTGACCGTGTCTCTGTAACATCTCCTGCAGCTGAACCAACACTCAAAGGCCACAGGGGATCAATGATCAAAGCCTCTGCATCTGAAAATGCCAGGATTTCCTCTGCACGAAGTCCTGGGCCCAGGTTCTTTAAGATAATCGGATTTCCCCATCTTCCTTTAGCATCTACTCCAGGAAAGAAAATGGATTGGATGACAGTGAAAACCAAAGAGAGAGTAAAGAAGCAATCAGCCCCTAGCTTTTTTCCTCCAGTTCAACTCTGGTCGTGTCCTTTGAACTTGGTATATGATCTGGGTCTCCTCACCTTCCACCCTGCTACTCTGTAAAGACTCCAAGTAGGTTTGCCGTTTGATGCTCTCAATCTTGGTTGCTTAGGTTTGAGAAACTATCTTCACTCCTGCTTGGGGACAAAAAATGTGATCTGGTCCCCCCAAGGGCAATATTTTAATGGAAAGGTAATTGATGAGAAGCAAACAAGAAAGATAGTGAGAAGTTGTTAAGAACAGAGTTGAAGAGGTTCCATGCTGATGTCATTGGAGGTCATCTCTGAGGGAGAATATTGGTCAGGCTAGTTATGAGAATAGACTATAGTAGAAACTTAGCAGACAAACGTGAGAAGAAGCAATCACTTACTTTGCAATATTTGTCCATATCACACTTCCTCTCTTATACTCTAGCTTGTCTTCTTCAAGAGTTCGCTTACTGCCTCTCCCTTGTCATAAGCCACATTGTGTATTTAAGTGACTTTAGAGATTCTTTTGGATTGTGGCCAGCTGTCCACATTCTCCATTTTGGAGTGAAGGAGTATGTGGGTCAGATTGTACGGTTTTTGTATTTGATCGAGGGCAGGAGGAGAAAGGGGTGACAGAGGATGAGATAGTTGGATGGCATCATCAACTCAATGGACATGAGTTTTAGCAAACTCCAGGTGATAGTGAAGGACAAGGAAGCTTGGAGTGCTGCAGTCCATGGGGTTGAAAAGAGTCAGACATGACCGAGTGACTGAACAACAAAATCTGTATACAACCTATCTGTAGCAAGTGAAGTTTAACCCCATACAGAGCTGGGGTTTCATTCCTGGTGCCCAGATGGGATTAGGTAGCCAGGAATAAAATGAGTCAACCAAACAAAGGAATTAAAATTTGTCAACTGTCAGTTGGAGGTAAAGTCTTCAGACGATGTCACAGAAATTAATGGCAGGTGTCTAGTCCAATGAAGTTTTGATCATCTATTGCTAGAGAATATCCCATATCAAACTTAGAGGCTTAAAGCAACAATGATCATTTATTTTCCTTATGAATCAGCAATTTGTGTGGAGCTCATATGGTATAATGGGGGCTGGAGTATCCACTTCAAAGATAGCACAAGTACATGACTGTCAAGGTGGTGCTGATATTATATGTTAAATCACCTCCACCCTAATTTCATATGTGGAACCCTAACACCCTAACTCTCTCTACTTCAGAAGGTCATCTTATTTGGAAATAGCATCTTTACAGAGGTAATCAAGTTAAAACAAGGTCATAAGTACAGGCTCAAATCCATTCTGAGTACTGTCTTTATATGAAGGGGAAATGTGGTCAGATATGAAGACACAGGGAGACAATGGTCTTCTACCAATCAATAAGAGAGGCCTGGAGCAGAGGCTTCCCCTGTAGTCCTAAGAATAAATCAACGTTGATTCTTTGATGGTCTCAAGGTCAGGCCAACACCTTGGCCTCAAGAACTGTCAGACAATAAATTTATATTGTTTAAGCCATCTGGAAGTCCTGGGATACTTATATAGCTAGTTCTTAGTTTCTCTGAAGATGGGTTTCTCCCTGAGGTGACTTGAGCTACTATTGGAAAAGACTTTGATGCTGAGAAAGATTGAGGGCAGGTGGAGAAGGAGACGACAGAGGAAGAGGTTGAATGGCATCACTAACTCAATGGTCTTCTCCTTGAGCATGGGGCCGTTTTCAAGAATGAGCATTATAAGAGCAAGTAAGTGGAAACTGTTAGTTTATTTTAGTTTATTTCAGTTTGGGTGCAGAAACTGACACAGTGTCATTTCCTCTGCCTTTTACTAGTCAAAAATCAAGAGGTTCGATTCAAAGCAAGGGAACATATCCTTCCCTTCTTATTGGAACAAACGTCAAATAATTTTGAGGTCACATGAAGAAACAATCTCAAACTTTGAGACTGAAAAAGTCAGAGAAAGTCAAGAATGAAACATCTTGAATATGCCTTGTAAAAGGTAATAGCTAACACTTAACTGAATATTTACCAGGTCCTAGGCAGCATACTAAATGCTTACACGCTTTATTTCTTTCCACTCTCCTCATAATCCTATAATATAGATGTTGCTGTTATTATCCCCAGTTTGGAATTGGAAAGATCAAGAAATTTACCTAGGGTCACACAGCTAATGATAGTCAGAATTGCCATTTGAAATCAAAATGCCTGTCTTCTGAGCCTACTTTTAGCCACTGAGATATTGCTATATCGATCTTCCAGATGACTAGACTAGGAGCTTCGATATAAGATAATTCTGACCTGAAACCTTCAAACCCATACCTGTGTGTTTCCAATCTTCTCTTCCAGAACATGTTACCCATACCTTCTGGTTTAAAAAGAAAATGCAGTTCAGTTTACCTCCTTTCATTTATACATAAGAGTAAGAATGATACCTAGCAAGTTCTATAAAACATTCAGAGATTTAAAGAGGACAGATTTAAGCTAGATGAAAAGTTTGTCTTTACTCCAAGAATAAACTCAAGTGCATGGAGTTTATAGGCACTGGTAAGAGAATAAATCAATTTACCTCTGTATCTCATCATACTTTACAGGTTTGAAACAAGGTGTACTTTGTTAGATTTTAATCTGCCTACATTTGAGACAGCAAAGCTCTTCACAATCATCTTTAATGGCATCACCATTTATAGACAGTAACTAATTTCAAACTTCATAGCACTTGGCTTTTATGATTATTTCAAATCATTTAAATGCAAATGAATTTCCACAGAGAGAAAACATCAAATGCCCTTGAGTGGCAACATGTAACAGAGCCGCACACGGCAGCCACCATAGGAATCTGAGGCGGTCGGATAGGGTTGGATGGCAAGGCTGTATGAAAGCATTTGCCTAAATCCAATTTACATTTCATTCCACATTATATTCTATTTACCCATTTTGTCATTTTAACATGACTTACTTAATCCTCCTCTGAAATCCCATCCACTCCTCAAGGCAAACCTAAGTTTGAGTTAGGAAGAGGAGCGATAGCAATGCAACCTTCCAAAACAATCATTGAAAGCTCCTAGATGCCTCTTGCTCCTCTAAACCTCTTTGCAGTTAATGATCTTATTGCATGAGGCGGCCCCAAACATCTGTGCTTGCATCAAACTATTGCTCTCATTTTTTTTCCAAACTGAGTGTGTGCTTTCCTGCTTAATCAAGTAATATTTCCTGCACAGAATTGTTAAGTAATAATGTGCACATAGCCCTGGGATGCAGAAGGCTGGCCCCTATATGATTCATCCTAGTGTCATTGTTCACAAAACTAGTGTTACCATTGCCATCACCGCAGAGTCCACTTAGAGAAAAGCTGTGGATGGTGACATGGTCTTCATTGTTGCTCAGTCGCTCAGTTGTGTCCGAAGCTTTGGGAACCCATAGACTGCAGCACGCCAGGCTTCCCTGTCCTTCACTATTTCCTGGAGTTTTCTCAAACTCATGTCCACTGAGTTGGTGATGCCATCCAACCATCTCATTCTCTGTCATCCCCTTCTCCTTCTGCCTTCAATCTTACTCAGCATCATTGTCTTTTCCAGTGAGTCAGTTCTTCGTGTCAGGGGGCCAAAGTATTGGAGCTTCAGCTTCAGCATCAGTCCTTTCAATGAATATTCCAGGTTGATTTCCTTTAGGATCAAACAGTTTTAGCTCATTGCTGTTCATGGACAAGGAAAAATGAAGCTGCATTATGTCACTTGACCAAGTATATAAAAAGTTCTGGATTAAGCATTGGGAATATAAGCATAGGTAGTGTATTATCCCTACTCTCTATGATTTCATGATAAAACAGAAGAAAAAGATGTCATTAAATAGCTGTATCTCAAGAGCTATGCAGGACTGTAAGACCTTGGCCATCTCTGAGTCTTAAAGAGTATGGAGACAAAGAAGAGGGTGGATTATGTGGCAGATATTACGCAGAGCAGCTTGATTAGGTCCCCATTTTTAAGCTCAGGTTTGGGGGCTTTCCCTTCACAATGCTCATCACACCTAACTTTTAATCCTTTTTTTTAAATTATGGAACTTCCCTGGTGGCTCAGACGGTAAAGAATCTGTCGGCAATGCGGGAGACTGGTTCAGTCCCTGGGTCAGGAAGATCTTCTGGAGAAGGAAATGGCAACCCACTCCAGTATTCTTGCCTGGAGGATTCTATGGACAGAGGAGCCTGGCACAGTCCATGGGGTCACAAAGAATCAGACATGACTGAGCAACTAACACATTCACTGTCCTCCTTCTGGGGTGGAAGTACCATGAGATAAGGACTGTGTCCATCTGCTCGAGGCCATCTGGCAGCTTGGCACAGGACCCCACGTGTGGTAAGAACTCCATAAATATTTGCTAAATGCAAACACTAAAGTCAGTGTTAATTTTCAAACGTTTTCGTCACCATTCTTATAATCATTTTTCACACCCATTCCGGGCTCTCCTGTCCATCCCTTTCCTGCCCAAGCTCAATGCCTCTTCTCCACATTTGCCTCTTCTGATCTTTGTGTTTGGACCAAAGTCCTCACTCTTTTCCTTGTGGTCCTTCAAAGACTATCCATGAATTGCTTTTTTTTCATAAGAATTGGACTGACAATGTCACCTCTCGTGATTTTATACCTTTGAATTTATACAACATAAGTTATCATTATCATGCCTTTCAGCATGAAATTAGTGTTGTGTTTGGCTTCACGAAGTGTGTGTGCATGTTCAACATGAAACTTCTCAAAAGTAAAAGCTATTAATACTTTAATGGTTTGCTCTCCACTTTGTAGAATATAGTGCCAACCTCAGTAAACAGAACAGCCAGCCTGATAAATTTTAATGGGCCATCTCAACACTAAATGTTGCTGTCTATTTTCTAGAAAAGTCGAATGGCCACCAGACTGTGATGTGCCTTGCCCAGCATCAAATATCAAGTGGGGAAAGCAGGATCCAGTATCCATTGTTTCCATTGTCACCTAATTGTGACATTTTTCCCTAACGGTGACATTTTTCCCTAATTGTCAGCATTCTTAGATTCACAATGATGAATCATATGAATGATGAGAATTTGAACCATTCAAAATCCATAGCTCTTTTACATCAGTTATTTCCCTGATCTGAGCCTTCTTCAGCTCACCTCCAAAATGTAAACTCTGGGTTAGGGAAGTTTCTAAATTCCCTCACCACCCAGAAGCTCTAGTTTCCATTTTCTGAGTCAGTGGTTTCTGCTGCCAAGGAGAAATAAGAAAAAGATTCTGAATTACAAAATTCAACATCATGACATATGACATATAAACCAACTCTCATATTACAATATAGTCACTTTTTTACATGAACTTATGCCCCCAAAATGAAAAAGGTATAGAATACAGTATGTGGATATCATTTCTAATCTTTTCTAAGGTGCTTATAATTCAATTAGATAGAAGACAAGTGACACATAACTTACAGGGAGAAATGTGTATGTATAAGTTATTCAGTCATGTCTGACTCTTTGCAACCCCATGGACTGTAGCCTGCCAGGCTCCTCTGTCCATGGGATTTCCCAGGCAAGGACACTGGAGTGGTTGCCATCCCCTTCTCCAGAGGATCTTCCTGACCCAGAAATCGAGCCCAGATCTCCTTCATGGCAGGCAGATCCTTTACTGTCTGACCCACCAAGGAAGCAGAGCCTATGGGCAGGTCCATTGAGTGTTATCTGCCTCTTAGCACATACCTCATCCACTGCCTAGGCAAGAATTTCAAAAGCTCTACCACTATAATTTCCAGAAAAGATTGTAAAAGGCAACTAGTTGGACACTGAAAGTGTTTCATTTGGGGTCATAGAACATGAAGGGTGGTGGTGGTGTTTGTGGTTTAACTGCTAAGTCATGTCCGACTCTTGCAACCCATGGACTATAGCCCACCAGGCTCTCTGTCTGTGGGATTTCCCAGGCAAGAATACTGGAGTGGGTTGCCATTTCCTTCTCCAAGAACATGAAGGGTGGTATAGAGTAAAAGTTAAGAGCATAGACTTTGAAGTCATCAAGATCTGAGTTAAATATGGCCTCCAACCTGGATCAAGATATTAAACATCCATAAGCCTCAATGCATACATCTTCAGGCAAAGGTAAATAAAAATATTCCCCTCGAGTGTGTTGTGTGTGGTTTCAGTGATATGATTTGTGCAACTCCCAAGACATAGCAAGTGCTCAATAAAGTTAATATAACAGGAGATCAATATTTATTAAATTGAATTCAGACAGTTTTAGAAAGGTATATTACTGAGGCAAGTCCCTCAAATCCTTTCCTGAAGTCAGATATTGTAAATAAACCACAAATATTAGAAATGGAATGGAATGAGAAAAGGAAGCTAAATAATCATTGCTCTGAATACTTAAAAAGTGTTTCAAAAACTCTTCTGTGCTTATCTCATTGGAGAATCTCAGCAGTCCCTGAAATGTGCAGAAAAAACAGTGCAATTCTCATTTTAACAATTTTATTTATTTATTTATTTATTTTAGCCATGCCGCACAGCACACAGGATCTTAGTTCCCAGGCCAGAGATTGAGCCAGTGTCCCCTGTGATGGAAGCGGACTCTTAACCACTAGGCCACCAGGGAAGTCTTATAAGTCTCATTTTAGAGATGAGGAAATTAAGTGACATGCTTGCCAGACCACCCATTTACAGTGAAATGGTGCTTATTCTAATACCCACTAATCTAAGTCTCCTACTCCTCTAAGGTAAGCAGCCTCAAAGTTTATGTTAGGAAACTTTCATGTAGAAAGCAAGGACTGAATTTCAACTAAAGTCGATAGGGATTATACATAAAACTTAGAAGGCAAGGGACAATGAACTATAAAAAGGTAATAATTGCATGACAAGTTAACACAAAATGTGGGTCTAAATGAGACATAAGAGAAGTAACAAAAGAAGAATTTCAAGGAACCCCAATCCATAGAAAGGAACACTTGTTTGTGGTTTCAGTGTCTGAACTGGGACTTTTAATTCTCATTCCAAAGGGTGGTTATACAGATGTGAGCATGAATTTAACACCTGCTCTAGGAAAAGTGTCTTTATCCTGACTTGAGATGAAAGAAGGAGTCTCAATTTCCTGCCCTCATCTTATAGGCATCCTAATACAGGCCAGACTTTTTCAGGGACTAGAAGTGTAGACATGAGAAGCTAACTTTATGAGTGTTGTTGAGACCTAGTGGGGAAAGCAAATAAAGAACAGGAGAGGTCTAACAATAAATGATAAGACTGCAATGGAAAAAGGCATATGGTTCTCTGAGATCAGAGTGGAAGAGGAGTCTGCACAGGAAGACATCAAGGAAACCTTTCTTGACAAGTGATGAGTCGGACTGGTACCCAGATGAGCACAAGATCAGCAGGGGAGAAAACTGGACAAAAAGATCTGCATAAGGAAAGGGGACTCCAATTTCCAGGCAGAGAGCACAGTTCATGCAAGAGCATCACAGTATGGAGCAGATTGATCAGGGTTCTATATGCCTATTTCTAGACTGCATCAGGAAATCTACATAAAGAGATATCATTGTTCCTACTCTACCCTTTGTCCTTCTAAAGATACTCTCTTCATACATGGTGGATAAAAGAAAATAGTTACTATATTTTGTGCCCCACGCAGGCTGACCTCAGCTAACTGCAGCCAATAGACCAGGGTGGGCACATGGACCATGGTCAGAAGAGTCAGTAACACCTGAAGTATGACATATGGGCTAGAATGAAAAGACTGTTCAGTTTGATGCCTTACTCAGTAACTTAAAATGGGAGTAGGGGGACCCAAGTAGTGAGTGATAAGAGTAAAAGAATGAACTTATTGACAAGACAGAAGTAACTCACAGACTTAGAGAACAAACTAACGGTGATCAGTGGGGGGAGCAGGTGGAGAGAGGGATAGTTAGGGAGTTTGGGATCAGCATACACACTGCTGTATTGAAAATGGATAACCAACAAGGACTTATTGAATAGTACAGGGAACTCTGCTCACTGTTATATTATAACCTAACTGGGAAGATAATTTGGAAAAGGATAGATACATGCATATATATATATATATATATATATATATATATATATATATATATATATATAACTAAATCATTTTGTTGCACACCTGAAACTACACAGCATCATTAATCAACTATACTCTAATATAAAATACAAAATTTTAAAAAAAGAGTCATCAGAAGGAAGAGTCAGAGATGGAAGGATATAGCAAGAGAAAGCCATATGGAAGGCAGAGTTAGCCAGGATTGGGGAATATTAAACCAATCAAAGAAACTCAGCTGCTAGAGATATGAAAATACAGTTGTAAACAAAAAAAGATGTCAAGTCTTCATGTGCGAGAAAAGAGGAATTTGTTATTTCTTAGTCCCTGGCATTATTACCACATCACACGCTATTGGAGACATAGTAAAACAAAGTGAAAATTGCTGAGAAAATTCTGAGTCATCCTTCTTGACAATTTTCTAAGCAGAGCCTATGTTTGGGGGATAGATAAACTTAACTACAAAAAATGAGCATTCACGTGGCAATGTTAATGAAGTATAGGACTGATGCTGAAGCTGAAGCTGAAGCTCCAACATTTGGGCACTTGATGCGAAGAGCTGACTCATTAGAAGAAAACCCTGGTGCTGGGAAAGATTGAAGGCGGGAGGGAAAGGAGATGACAGAGGATGAGATGGTTGGATGGCATCACCGACTCAATGGACATGAGTTTGAGCAAGCTCCGGGAGTTGATGATGGACAGGGAAGCCTTGTGTACTGTAGTCCATGGGGTCACCAAGAGTTGGACACAACTGACCAACTGAACTGAAGTATAAAACAATTAAATGGTAAGCAAATATTCGAAGCATAAAGGTTGATAACTAATTTGTGTGTGTGCACACTCATGTCCAACCCTTTGTAGCCCATGGGCTTCTCAGCCCATGGAATTTTTGAGGCAGTAATACTGGAGTAAAGTGTCATATCCTACTCCAGATAGCTAATTTACCACTGAGCTTTCTGGTAGCCAGAGCAAAAACTGAAGCATGCCAAGATACTAAACTTTATTAGCCTAAGAAGAAGAGACCCAGATACTGAAAGGAAACAAAATTCTCCCGTCTCAGACTTCCAAATGAGTTTCCATGTGATTGTTGTATGGGTTCTGCTCACTTGTGCAGTGGACAGCATCTTCCAGGAAAAGTCAGAACAAATGAAGAGATGGATATGAAATGATGCAGAGTCTTAAAGCACAACTCATCAAAAGGAATCCTGGGAGGATGGGGCTCTCTTACCTTCTGTAACTAACTCTAACTAGAACTCAGCACACTCTGAACTCCTGCCAAACGCTAACCTCATCCCTTCCACCCTTATTCTCCACCACATCCCAGGCAGGTGTGCAACAGAATGCAGTCTTCCAGAGGGCAGTCCTTTTTTTTTCTTTTAAAAAAAAATTGGGGTATAGAAGTTCCCCCGGGCAAGGGAATAACAACCCACTCCAGTATTCTTGCCTGGAGAATCCCATGGACAGAAGAGCCTGGCGGGGTACAGTTCATAGGTTCACAAAGAGTCACACATGACTGAAGCAACTTAGCACGCATGCGCATATGTATATTATAATTGACTCACTTTGCTGTCCACCTTAAACTAACACGATGTTGTAAAGCAACTATACTCCTATAAAACTAGAAAGGTCAGCTGCCACATCAGAGCTGGGCACACTGGGCGTCCGGTGCCAAGGGAGGGCTACAGAAGCCTTGACAGGAGTCTGTTTGGCTCTGGTTAGCCAGGTGCCATCCCACACTGACACCCAGCCAGAGTCACACTGGGCATCTGAGAGAAGGCAGCCCACACCCTGAGGGGTGCAGAAACGTCTCCTGGCTCAAGACAGCAGCATTGAAGAAGATAAACACAGGAGCGTTCTGCCTAGAAACAATGGCTCCCCGTGAAAAATACAATTCTTTTAGCACGTGGCATATTACCCACTCTCCTAAATGTTGCGTTCAGGGGTCCTTGACATTTTGTGTGCAACAAAGCTTTTTACTCAAGCAAGAGCTTATACCAAACAGCAGGACATCAAAGAAACTCTGAGTGCTCCTAGCTGAGACAGAGGTGGGACCACAAACTTCCCTTTGAACTACCTCAACCCAGAGGGGCTTTGGAAGCACTTCTAGTAGACTTAAGTTTTAAAATAGTGATGTAGTAAAAATGATTTCAGTGTCAAGCTTGCTGTGTGATTATCTGCTTAATGTGTCTTGGCCCCATGGTACCATCACCTTCTCCAGGGCATTGGTCATGTCTGCTTTAGCTCCAGCATCGCCATCCCCTGACACAGTGCTCAAAACAGTGCCTGAAAGAGTGTGTGGGAAAACTCTTTTCAAATCCTAAAGGAAAAATTTCTGAAAGGCTACAGCTAGAAGGGAGTAGTCTCATTTCACTCATCAGAATCTACTTTCAGGAAGCAATTATGTTCCGTAGAGTTGAAAGTGTTTTCTCAGTATATTCACTGGCTCCCAACAAGCAAACAGAGAACTATTGTTTGACGGATGCCTGCCAGACCCTTGAAATGACTCCCAAGCCTACTGTTGCTTGTCATCATTTAAAAAATATCCATCCCTCTCACTAATTTCATGATCCACATCTCATTGTTTGTGAAGTGTCCACTGTCTCCCAGTTCTCTGTCTCAAACACCTGCTTTAACTTCTTTCAAACTGCCACACAACAGCAGAATGTAATTGCACTTTCATCTTCCTTAGGTAGCATGTCTAAAGAAAAACCTGCGGTGGGCCTATTCTCCCAACTTGATGAGCACTCCAGCTGAAAAATAAATCTAGCCTCTGTCTTTCTGTGAAATCCAATATTTCACAAAGTATTATTTGACACAGCCTGGGTTGCATTGATCTGTTATCAGAGCATTGTAGCTCTTTTATTCTGTGACATAGATAAAGAGAGGGTTGAAAGCCCAAGGCATAAACAAAATCTGGAACCCTCATCACTGGCTCATTGACACACTCGGTGTTAATTAAAACTTTGGAAAATGTTTTGCTTGGTGCGTGAGCTGAAGTTACATAATGATAATGCCCTAGGAGGAAGTGGGGGGAGCATCTTATAGTGCTGTGTGGCATAAGACTTGAAATAGAAATATATCAGGAATGACTCCCTGCCCAATGGGGAAACACACCCCACAAATTCAGTCTCTGGCCATCCCTTCCATGGAGGCACTTTCTACCTGTAGATGACAAATGAGGAAATATTTGAATGGAGACTTGAAGGGCCAGATGACTTTCCTTGGTGGCATCAAGGGTTAAAAACTACTTCAACCAGAAGGACCAGAATATGCAAATTAGCAAGCAAAGCATCTCTCAAGGCTCCAGAGTGTGCATATTTTTCCAAAAGAAGCACAAAAATGGAATATTCTACCTGGGACAGTCCAGCGTGAAGAAATGAGGAGCTGTAACAGTCCGACTTTGCACTTTCAATACTCAGCTCAGTAATTTCTCAGTGAATAGCTGCCTGCCCAGGCCCCTTCATTCCTTTTGCAGTTATCAAATGCATTTGTAACATTTTCTCATGAGTGGTTTCACCTTTACTATTTTTTTGAAACATTTGTGCCTCTGGAGATTATTTTATCTCTTCCGTTAATCATTTGAACTAAGATACCTTTCCTCTTTTGTTTTTATTAGCCACCTTCAGGAGCCACTTGTCTTCGTCTTTGTCTCTGTGCACATCCTTTATAAAAGTGTTGCTCAGAATGGGATCAGAGGAGTCCTGTGCCCCAGGGAAGCAATGACTTGAGGATTGCAAAGAATTACTCATCAGCAGTTGCTATGTTATATTGACCCACATCTTGGCTGTGACTTCCTATGTCACTCTTTAAAAGATATTTTATTCATTTGTTTATTTGGCAGCACAGGGTCTTAGCTGTGGCACAAAGGACCTTGGCTCTTTCACAAGGGATCTTTCATTTTGGTACGCAAACTCTCTAGCTGTGGCATGCAGGTTTAGTTGCTCTGCAGCATGGGGGGTCTTAATTTCCCTGATCAGAGATCGAACCTGCATCCCTTGCAGGGTGATTTTGGAGCTCAAGAAATTAAAATCTGCCACTGTTTCCATTTTTTCCCCATCTATTGATCATGAAGTTATAGGGCTGGTTGCCATGATCTTATTTTTTTGAATAATAAGTTTCAAACCAGCTCTTTCACCTTCATCAAGAGACTCTTTAGTTCCCAGTGATATAAATGATTTTTTATTTCCCAGAGATTTAAAATATTTTCCTTTATCATTTGTTGAAACTCTCTGGCACATTTTGTCAGTGACCCCTTTGAAAACATCTTCCATTTTGCAATAATGACTTACTTTATTGTGGAAAAATCAGGGCTAACAAAACTAATTATGCCCACTTTTTCATCAGAAACAGATTGCTGTTCCTGAGCGTCTTGTAGGTCAGCTGATTACAGAATTAAGGGAATGAATGCTTGCAGACCAGACGAGGAAAGATCCTCTTCACTTCCTCCCAACCTCTTCCTCCTTTGAGTGTCCAGGAATTACAGTTGTGATTGAGACAGAACCAACCTCTTGTAAGGCAACTTTCCAGCCATGTCAACATCAGAAAACAAGTTTTATAGGCAGAACTATTTCAATTGTAAGATTCACTTCTGAATCAGTGTGAAATCTTGGACAAATTATTCCACCTCCGCAAACATTCTTTCTCTTACTGACAGAAAATTACCTACCCTTCAGCATGGCAAAGAGAATAGTATGAGATAGCACAAGGATATACTTTAAGACAGTAGTTGTTATTGATAATGGCTTCTGAACAAACGTCCTTCTCAGTATCTCCTGCCTAGTTAGGGAAGCTCTTTTATAATACCAGTTAATAAGCTAAGCTACTGTTTTTGAGCTTTTGATGTGTGCAAGTATCATATAAGGTCATATGGAGAATTCAAAAAATCAGTCGGGTCTTAAATGAGTTATTGTTCTCATACAGATGTTATTCATCATACATAAATATACTTCAGACAAGGTATGCATGTGGGTTACCCCAAGAAAGATGAAGGCAAAGGACTTTGAGATTTGAGTATGAAGAAGTCCGCTGCTTGCATGAAGCCATGAAGCTTCCCTGAAGAGAAAGAGGTTGACTTAATTGGCTGGCAAGGATAGACCTAAGGAGATGGGGTTTAAGGGGGCTAAAGTTGCTTGGTTGCATGCACCAGAAAGCAAAGGAAACACAATTCTGAATGACTCTCTTAAGAAAAAGGAATAATTAGTGAGAAAGATGCATAAAGGAGGAATTGAAATACCAAACTTGAAGAAAGCCAGGAAACAGGGCCTGTGTGGAGATGTCAGTAGCATGCATGCTTGCTAAGTCCCTTCAGTCATACCCGACTCCTTGCTACCCCACGGACTGTAGCCCACCAGGCTCCTCTGTCCATGAGATTCTCCAGGCAAGAAGAGTGGAGTGAGTTGCCATGCCCTCCCCCAGGAGATCTTCCCGACCCAGGGATTGAACCCGTGTCTCCTGCAGTTTCTGCATTGCAGATACTGGGGGAGCCCAAGACGTCAGTAGCAGAAACACATAATTCTAAGGTGCAATCAAGAAATAGCTAGCTTTCAGCTGCATTTCACAGCTAGATATCTCTGCTACTCTTTTCAACTTCTCAAGAGAGAAAATCCAACTGACACAGAGCATATTGATCAACGATGACCAATATAGGGAGGGCATAGTCACTGGAAATAGCTTTGTAAGCAGGGCAACCACACAGTTTGTGTTGGATCATGGATCAGAATGAATGAGTGCATTTATGGGAGATGTGAACAGTGGCAATGGAGTCAGAAAGCTCAAGAATAGAAAACTGGGTGAAACTTGGCCAGATTGAAGAGCTTGTGAAAGAAAGGACATGAGATATAACCCAGGATCTGCATCTATTTCAACAGTCTTTGAGATTTTATGAATAAAATGTGAACAAGAGATGAGGTCAAAAAAGGAACAGATTGCATTTAGCCAGATTACTGGGAAAAAAAAAAAAAATTGTTCTTGGTGGAATCTTCTAGGGGTGGTTAACTGATTACTGGGACAAAAATTACTCTGGGAACACTGTATAGCAAAAACAGAATGTGTTCCTTTTCATTTCACCTCATGGGTGGCATGCCTGCTCAAAGAACAAAGTTTTTTAAGTCAAAGATTTTTTAAAAACTTCTTGAAGTTATCATAACTTGAAAAATCTTGTTCTGATTTTGTTGTCTAAGTTGATTAAACTCTTTATTGGGATATTTGACTTGTTTCCAAATTCTGTCCCGTTCCTGCTCATTTGCTTCATGTGTTCTTTTGGCAATCTGAGCATTCATTCATTCACTCAATAGATAAGACTTACCTCGTGGCTCAGACAGTAAAGAATCTGCCTACAATGTGGGAGACCGGTTTCGATCCCTGGGTTGGGAAGATCCTCTGGAGAAGGAAATGGAAACCCACTCCAGTATTTTTGCCTGGAAAATCCCGTGGATGGAGAAGCCTGGTAGTCTATAGTCCATGGGGTCGCAAACAGTCAGACACGACTGAGTGACTAAACTTTCAAAAAAAAGTAGATAAAGCCTGTCTGGTTCAAATTCCATTGCTACATTTACCAACTATCTTTCCCGTTTTTGTTCAGTTTCTAACTTGGGTCCACCTTTTTGTGAACTCATGAACTGCAGCCTTCCAAGCTTTGCTGTCCTTCACCATCTCCTGGAGCTTGCTCAAACTCAGGTCCATTGAGTAAGTGATGCCATCCAACCTTCTCTTTCTCTGTCATCCCCTTCTCCTGCCTTCAATCTTTCCCAGCATCAAGGTCTTTTCCAATGAGTCAGCTCTTCGAAATAGAACTCAAGAAATACAAAAAGGAATACTTTCATATTGGAAAACAAAGGACTGATTTAGGATGGGTCATTACTCATGGCAGTAAAGAAATTTCATTAAATTACCAAATAGAAGATGGATGGTTGGATATCTAGATGAAGTGACAATCTAGGATATACTGTTACGAGGTTATAGTGAAGGTGAGAGCTGATTGTCTCATAGTGTCCCAGAAAATCACTGTCTCAAGGTCAAAAGAGGACAAATGGAAAATAAGAGAAGAGGAGATGAAAATAGGGGAATAATCAAGACATTTAACTGTGCCTCTCTTCTTGCACAGGAAGAGTTAGACTGATGTCTGTCAACAGTTATGAAGTGGGGTCTGAAGAGATTTATGCGGTTCTCCTGCACAAACCATAAACAGTAAATTTCTTATTGCAGGCTTCTTTTTTCCTGTATTGTTGGCATCTAGAGAGGCTGAACAATGGCTATTCCTAGACTTTCCATTACTCCACTATAATTTGGGATCTCTTCCTCTAAGATTCCATATCATCTTACTTGTTGCTTTATCTCTTGTTTTCCTGGAGTTTATTTTCAAAAGATGAGAAAAGATGCTCCCCATTGTGTTTTTTCAGGACTCTTGCCTGTAATCTCTATCCTGATTTGGTAGTTTTGCAAATGTATCAAATAATAAGCTAAATTATTTTTAATAGAAAATCAAATGAAATTATAGAACTTGGAATCAAACAACAAAACACTAATTAATTTGCTAAGAAAAAAAGAAAGTGAAGTCTCTCAGTCATGTCCAACTCTTTGCAACCCCATGGACTGTTGCCCACCAGGCTCCTCTGTCTCTGGGATTCTCTGAGCAAGAATACTGGAGTGGGTTGCCTTTTCCTTCTCCAGGGATCTTGCCAACCAAGGGATTGAACCCAGATCTCCTGCATTGTAGTCAGACTCTTTACTGCTTGAGCCATTGGGGAAGGTCAGTGAATTAATTTGCTAAGACTGCCTTAAATGCATTTATTAGAAAGCTAGAAAGAGAGGATAAACAACTAAACTATTCCATTTGATGTAGTAAATGAACAAGGAAGTAAATAGCAAAACTAGAAACTAAGGATAAAAACATGATCCATTATTTTTTTTTAAAAATATATAAAGTCAAAAAGAAAATAAAACATAATAATACTATGAGATGAATTTTTGAAAAGTCAAAGTGAGAGAAAGTCTGATCAAATAAGAAGGAGATAAACACCAAATAAGGAATATTGACATGGGCAAGGGTTTTTAATTACCAACAGAAATTTTTTTTAAAAATACTTAACAAATAAGTAAATTTGTTACAAAAGCTTTATAAATGTTAACATCCAAATCTAGAATATTATACAGCTCACATTCCCTAATGACTATAATGTAAACTTGGCTGTATATATACACACACTGCCATAGAAATTTTGAAACATTCTTTTAAATAACTCACCTAAAATTATATGCAATGTTATATGAAATAATTCAAACTGTAGATGACATGTACAGAGTTCCTAAAATTAAAAATGTCTTGAAATCCTTATGAACTCATATATGGCAGAGTTCAAAAAATTAGCAGCATCAAAAGCTTTGCATTTCCTGCTGTCACAGTCCCAGGTCTGGAGAATTTGGAATCCTTATGAGATAATAAAATGAAATTACTTTGCAAGTTTCAAAGTGACTCTTTTACTTTTAAAGATTAATTTTATAAACATCTAATCCCTGACCAAAGATATGAGTTTTTCTCATCTCCTTGATTGTTTTCTGATTTAGAAAGCAAATTTTTCCCCACTTCTTAAATTTCTTAATTTTTGCATAACTGAATAAGCAAGTCTATAATTTTTGAGTTCAGTGTAATTATCCCACTTGCAGATATAAGCCACTATCTCCAATATCAACTTCTCAGTAATAAAAGTGATATCTTGATTACTTATCTCCCTTCCTTTTTCTTTTATTTTTAATAGGTTCAAAACTTAAGTAGAGGAGACAGATGTTGTTTACTGAGTCTTTTTGGATCCTCAACTACTGCTCCAACCATGAAAACAATAAAGGAAGGGCCTTCCCAGCCATTCTGTCTTAAAGAGGCAATTGCATTCAGTGGGTTTGAAATAGCCAGTTCACAAGGCATCTGACCACACAGAATCCACTCAAGGGGGAAGAAAGCTGAGATGAACCTGGATGCACTGTTACAAGAAAGTGAAGGTTAAAGTATTAGTCGCTCAGTCCTGTCTGGTTCTTTGCAACCCTATGGACTGCAGCCCGCTAGGGTCCTCTGTCCGTGGAATTCTCCAGTCAAGAATACTGGGGTGAGTTGCCAGGTCCTCCTCCAGGGGATCTTCCCAATCAGGGATCAAACCCTGGTCTCCTGCATTGCAGGCAGATTCTTTACTGTCTGAGCCAAAAAGCAGAATAATTTTCTATTTATTTAAGCTACTAGAATTTTAGGACTTTATGCATCAGAAGCTACATCTTGGCTATAACAAATGAGCCCCATGAATTAAATTATTTTTCAGTGAGATTTATAACTAGATAGAGGTGCAAAGAACTACCAGAATTCCTTGTAGAAGTCCAAGGAGGCAATTGTGTAATTATTTCATGATAGATGTGTGAAAAACTATTTGATTATATATATTTGCTTTTCAAAAAATGTGAAAAGTAGAAAAGAAATGTTGGAAAACAAAGCAATTTTCAAGGTGAAACTTGGCCCAGCAAATGGTGCGTTATGCCATGTCTCTAAAGGAGACAATGAAAAAGTAGTTTAACAGCTGATAGTTTCCATTTCTGAAATTAATTAGCGCTTCCCAATGTCAGGTTTGCTCATCTTATGAATGGTTCCTTTATTAATATACAGAGAGCTATTATAAAAAGCACATTCTTATGCTAATTACTTAATTAATGCAGGCACAATTAAGCCACTAAATTCACCTAGTATTAATTTTTCTTAATTTTGTATCATAGATATTAAATTTCTTTATAAGTTAACATTTGTATAGACTTTCCCACCATTTTGATATTGGCCTTCTCAAAATGCTAAAACTCAGAAATCTTGAAGAGTTAAAGGCCTTTCATAGAGTTTTGTAGATCTCATTTTGATCTTCCTGACCCAGGGATTGAACAAACGCTTCTTAATGTCTCTTGCATTGGCAGCTGAATTCTTTACCACTATACCACCGGGGGAGGTCCATTTATCATAAGAACTAAACAAATAATAACATCATCCAGCAAGGAATATTTGGCACCACAAGTAAAAGTACTAATCCCTTCTTTTGGGGGTAACTAATCCCATGACAGAGAAGATGGGAGTATAACATGTTATGTAAGTGAGGACATGAAGAAACACCCTTTGAAACTTGGAAATTTGAAAACTAACAAGATAGGTGCTCTCTTTTCCTTCCTGGGGCTACTGACAGGAGCAACACCAGTGGTGGTTTGACCCCACGTATCAGCCACAAGATGGTGGGCATGGTATCATAGCCCGACTGGGCAGAAGGGTTTCTAGAGGAAGACTCCACCCACTTTTTATGTGTCTGCATAGAAGCATGGGCCAGGAAGATCCCCTGGAGAAGGAAATGGCAACCCAGTCCAGTATTCTTGCCTGGAAAATCCCATGGATGGAGGAGCCTGGCCAACTACAGTCCACGGGTCACAAAGAGTCGGACATGACTGAGTAACTTCTTTCACTTTCACAGAAGCATGGAGGAGCTTGGATTAGTTTCCATAAGCCCTGTTCCAGGGGTGAAGATGGCTAAGCATAAGGGTTGGTATATTATGATAATATAATCAGTATTATATCTTCTTTGGAGAAATGTCTGTTTAGTTCTTTGGCCATATCTATGGTGAAACAGATCACCAGCCCAGGTGGGATGCATGAGACAAGTGCTCCGGCCTGGTGCACTGGGAAGACCCAGAGGAATCGGGTGGAGAGGGAGGTGGGAGCAGGGATTGGGATGGGGAATACATGTAAATCCATGGCTGATTCATATCAATGTATGACAAAACCCACTGAAATGTTGTGAAGTGATTGGCCTCCAACTAATAAAAAAAAAAAAAAATTAAAAAAATAAAACGGATAACCAAAAAAAAAAAAAAAAAGAATCAGTATTATAAAATAATCTAATAGTATATGCTCTGTTATAGTATTTATAAGGTACATAATATGCCTCATATTATTATACTCATTTGCCAGAAAGTTACCAAAGAAAGAGCTGGAGACTGAGTCAGCAAAGGAAAATGGTCAAATTCCCCAGGAGGCATCATGGTGAACATTATAATATCATGATGTCAGGGGACAAAACTGTGCTCTTTGATGGGGATTTCTCATTGTTTGTCTCTACTGCTGTAACTCATGGGCTTTAATCGCATAGTACGCAATACACCATGATGACTCTTAGGAAATTTGACTCAAAATTAAGTTTTCAACTAGCAAATGATTGAATTACAGTCTCACACTGTCTTGAAGAATAAATAGATTGATGTGAGAGTCTCACAGAATTCAGTTAGTCAATCACTCAGTCGTGTCCGACTGTTTCGACCCCATGGACTGCAGCACATCAGGCTTCCCTATCCATCACCAACTCCCGGAGGTTGCTCAAACTCAAGTCCATCAAATTGGTGATGCCCTCCAACGGTCTCATCCTCTGTCATCCCCTTCTCCTTCTTCCTTCAATCTTCCCCAGCATCAGGGTATTTTCTAATGAGTCAGTTCTTCGCATCAGGTGGCCAAAGTATTGGAGTTTCATCTTCAGCATCAGTCCTTCCAATGAATATTCAGGACTGATTTCCTTTAGGATTTACTCGTTTGATCTCCTAGCAGAATTGGGAAAGTTAAATTGTCAGTTTCCCAGGTGGCCCAGTGGTAAACAATTCACCTGCCAGTGGAGACTTAAGAGATGCTGGTTCAGTCCCTGGGTCAGGAAGATCCCCTGGAGGAGGGCATGGCAACCCACTCCAGTGTTCTTGCCTGGAGAATCCCATGGACAGAGGAGCCTGGAGGGCTATAGTCTATGAGGTCACAAAGAGTCGGATGTGACTACAGTGACTTAGCACATATACATATGCTGGAAATAATAAGCAATGTAAATATTGGTTCATTGATGAGTGAATGAATGAATATCATTATAGAGTAAGAACTTAGAAAGTACCATAAATGAGGACAGTCACTGTAAAAAGAAATTAGATTAAGGGAGAAGATGTTCTTAATAATCTTTACATGTCTTATAAATACATTGGCTGTTTTTTGTTTTTTGTTTTTTTTGCTTTTGTGTCCATTTTCACCAGTAGCGTGTGGGCTCCCTGGGGAGACAAATGACATATTACTCAAGTGATATACTCTGTAACTAGAAATGGACTTTAATTCTGGAGATGATAATACATTTTCATTCCCCTAATTGTCAATGAGTACCCACTGTCCACTGAAATTTTCCAAAATAGTCAATTGGATGTTATTCTTGTCTTGTGAAAAGGAGGACTCACACTGACTTTTTTTTTAGAAACATTCATTGTTTAAAGTGAGATCCACCTGTATGCTTCCATTAAAAAAATTTCACTGAGTCATTTTCTGTTTTCAAGTCTCAATCGCTTTTAAAGGGCAACGTTCTTCCTATGGTTCAAAAAATGCTTTCTTAATGAAGCTCTACATTAAGAGGACAATGATCAGGTTTCATTCTGCTATAAGTAGCATGTGATATATAAAACCCACGGTGCCATTACAATGTGAAAATTGTCACATCTCTGCAAGGAAACTCTATATCCTGACTTGACAACACAAGACATTGGAAATGCAACTGGTCCATGGTTCTTTCATGTGCAGGAGCCTCTCAAGAGAAGAGGAAAATCAAAAGATCTAGAAGCCAAAGCCTCAAAACTAACCAACCGTCAACCCACAGAGATGATAAATGAGCTGTCAAAGAGTTGAACAAACAGTGACTCTGCCATCACATTTGATACTTTATTTTGATCAAATAAGTGTCATTATAGAGATACTTTATCTGAGAATTATTGAGTTGAGGGAACTTTAGAGATGTTATTAATAAGAGTAGCTAATATCCATTCAATATTATCTAGGGGCTTGGAAACTTACATGGACAATCAACTACAATTCTCACAATGACCCTATGAGATAAATTGATTCCATTGTTAGAGACAGAGTCACTGATGCAAAGAGGAGAAGCAACTTGCTCAAAATCTCATAACTATGAAATAGCAGAACAAAGATCTAAACCTAGGCAGTATAGTTTCAGAACCCATGCTCTACACTAAAATTAATCTCTTTACCATAGAGATAAAGACAGCAATGTAAGCATGGTTACAACTGATGAAGTCTTATCTCTAGCCTCTATATAAGCAGTATGCATTCATCATGTTGTTGACTTTCAAAAGTAATACAGTTGGAGGTAAACCTAAAGACCTGGCAGTGGAATCATCATGAAAAATATTATTAAAAAGTAAGTCTGTCAAACCCATCCCTAGGCCCTGGTAACCACCATTCTATGTATTCTCTGATTTTACAAGTTGGGATTTTGTAGATTCTGCGTATAAGTTATATCATACAGTATTTTTATTCTTCTTTCTGGCATATCACACTTACCATAAAGTCCTCAAACTTCTTCCATGTTTTTGCAAATAGCAGGGCTTCCTTCTTTCTGCTGATAGAATAATATTCCACAGGATAACTATACTACATCTTCTTTATCCATTGATTTGTTGATGGATGTTTAGGCCTTTTTCCATACCTTTGCTATAGTGAATAATACTTCAATGAACATGAGACTCAGTATATCTTTTCACTATCCTGTTTTCATTTTCTTTGGGTATACACTCGGACGTGAAATTTCTGGATTACACGGCAAATATTTTTTTTTAAATTTTTGGGGAATCACCATACTGGTTTCCATAGTGGCTGAACTAATTTACATTTCCACCAAGTATTCAAGTGTTCCCTTAAGACTGGATTCTCACGAACAATTGTATTTCTTATTGTCATGATGTCAGCCATTATAAGATGTGTGAGGGGCAACCTCACTGTGGTTTTGCTCCGTACTTCCCTGACGCTAGTGACGTTTAGCATCGTTTTGTATACATGTTGGCCATTTGGATGTCTTCTTTGAAAAAAATGTCTACTTAATTCCTATAGTTATTCATTTCCAAATAAAGGTGATGAAGAAAATCGTAAACAGTGGACCCAAAGAGTACGTGTCTGAAAAATGTTATGATTTTTCATTAAAAGGTAAGAACAGCAATATCAAAACAAGTAAATATGTTCTACGTTAATAAAAACACTAATAATAACAGTGATAGTTTACAGCAACACTGCAAGGAAGGAACTATCATTTTTCCTATTTAATAAATAAACAGCAGCTCAAAGAGACTGAATAATTGACCAAGAACACACAACTAGCACACGGCAGAGCAGAATTCAAAGCAGATCCCTGATACTGTGAGACCCGTGGTCTTCCACAGGTGGTGGGAGAACTTGGTGGGTAAGAGCTGGGCAGTTGAGGCTTTGGAATCAAACTGCTTGAACTGGCATCTAGGGATCACTGTTTCTCTAGTTGTGAGAATTTGAGCATGTTGCTGAATCTTTGTGTCTTGCTTTCCACATCTGTAAAGTAGGGATAATGATAACAATGATGATGATGATCATGATCATGATAAGATATTGGCCAAAAGGTAGAAATTTTCAGTTATGGAGTCTGAATACATTCTGGAAATTTAATATACAACATGATGACTACAGTTAATAATACTGTGTGTATACAATTGACCTTTGAATAATGTGTGGGTAAGGGGTGCCAATGCCCCCACAGTAAAAAAAAATCCACATATAACTTTATAGTCATCCCTCTCTATACACAGTTCTGCACCCAAGGATTCAGCCACAGACCATGCACTGCTTTGGTAGAAATTTATTGAAAAGTCTTTGCCTACAGAGGCCCTGTGCAGTTCAACCCTGTGCGGCTGAAGGGTCCACTGTAGTTGACATTTACTGAAAGAGTAGATCTTAAGTGTTATCATCATACACAAAAACATAGTAACTATGTGAAGTGATGGATATGTTAATTTTCTTGATTGTAGTGAGCATTTTATAATGTATATCAAAGCATCACATTGCAAACCTTAAACCAATGTCTTGGAACACTCTCAGTGTTAAAAAATAAGTAAGTGATAATAATAATCATATACTCATGGAGTTCTTATATGTTATCCATAGTGAGCATTTAGCAGATCATCTGATGAACAGTAAATTCATTAATGTTCAAGCCATTGTTGCTATTGTTCATGTAGTGAACACGCTATCTTTATGAATGAACTCCAAAATACTATCCTGGTGTGGTGGGAGGCTATTTGCATGGTGCAGTGCCTTTTTTAGATGATTTTTTCTATACACATTTTTATTTGCAATGAAAGCCTTCCTCTAACTTACACACATCCAGATTTACATATCTCACTCCTCCCTCCCCCCCCCCGAAAATGTGTCTCACATTAAACTTTGGATCTTATAATACTTAGAAAACTTCAATTGTCATGTATCTTAGGCCTGGTGTTTCTATCTTTTTCTCCTTCTTTCCCATATGTGGCAGAATTCTGAAAGATGTTACCGTTGTGAACCAGCTCTGCCACAGCACCTTACATACATTGTCTCAGACACTCTTACAATAACACTTGTGGTTGTCTTCACTACTACCTGGAGATAAGTGATTTGGGGTGTAGAGAGGTGAAGCGGCTTGCTCACTTTTACCTATTTTGGAATGCAGCGAGGCCAGGATTCACACCCACTTCCACATGGCTCTGCAATCCACAGTCTCCGTGTCACACACCGCTCACTTTTGATTCCACTGTGACTTGAAATCATGGTGGCCTTGGACTTTCCTATGGTTCATTCAGGAGCTGTCGAGTTTGTTAACAGTTGATTCCCATAACACCCCTATCCTTTTACAAGGACATTCTTAGGTTAGGGCTCTAGGAACATTCCTTCTATATTTAAACATAACTCTGACAAAGCATTCTCTTAGTTCATCATCTGAGCAGAAGTAAATATTTTGTTTGCTGGGTTTCAAAGTATCTTTTTTTTTCCCCCAGATAAATTTACATTCCCTTTGACTAATTTGGTCTTCTAAGTCAGACTTGGTGTCTGTCATCCTTTTGTTATATAGCAGGTTTTTGTGATGATCACAAATTGTCAACAAGGATACCAAACTGAGTCTTAGTCCACAATAGTCAACTCAGTCAAATCCTCTAATTTTGCAGGAAGATTCACTTTAATAGGGACCAAGACTCCCAATTATAGTGTCAAGGCTTTAACTCCCAGCATTATGCTGTTAAAGCTCTCAAAGAAACCTGGAATACTGGAGTAGCATCAATTTCTGCAATAAAAATTCTGACCTGATATGGTTTTTCTCATAATTCAGCTCAGTGAAGAAAGCTAGTGGGAAGAAAATTCTGAATTATATTTCTATTCCTGTTATGATTTTGCTGATAATTTAGATTTTTCAGCTTGCAAAATGGCCAATGGCATTGATGATCATTTTAACGTTTACTGATTGCTATTTTGAAAATCTTTCTTCCAAGAGAATTTTGACCTTAAAAGATCAACTGTTATTACAATTAATGTGTGTGAGATGATATCTTACAATATAGGAACTATCATCAAGCAACAAGCAATCAAAGAGAGAGCTTAACACCTTTATTCCTCTTTTGCTAATGTGAACTTCTCTCTGGCACTCCATTTATACATGAATATCCAGCGATATTTGCCATGGGGAAAGGAGAATGTAATAGAATTGAAACCAAAATTTGGGTATAGGAAAAGAGCAGACAGGGAGGAATTTGGAGGAGTTATCACTTAAGTATAGTCAAGGCTATGGTCTTCCCAGTGGTCATGTTGTGAGAGTTGGACCATTAAGAAGGCAGACCACCAAAGAATTGATGCCAGAGAACTGTGGTGCTGGAGAAGACTCCTGAAAGTCCCTTGGACAGCAAGGAGATCAAACCATTCAGTCTTAAGGGAGATCAACCCTGAATATTCACTGGAAGGACTGATGCTAAAGCTGAAGCTCCAGAATTTTGGTCATCTGATGCAAACAGATGACTCATTGGAAAAGTCCCTGATGCTGGGAAAGATTGAGGACAAAAGGAGAAGAGGGCATTAGAGGATGAGATGGTCAGACAGCATCACTGATGCAATGAACATGAACTTGGGCAAACTCTGGGAGATAGTGAGGGACAGGGAGGCCTGGTGTGCTGCAGTCCACGGGGTCACGAAGAGTTGAACACTACTCGGCAACCGAACAACAATGACAAAATGACTAATGTGCCTGGTATTGAATCCTTGCATGGATTCAATATGTGACATAATTTAGTCCTCACATTACCATAACTATTTATCCCTATCAGTGTCTATTTCCCTATCAAACCATCAGATCCTCACATCTGCCCATGAGCACAGATGGAAACCTGAGATAAGTTTTAATTAATGCAAATGTTGACAGTTGCTGGGTATGAAGATTTGGGTGTTTTTATTCTATAACAAACTTATACAGCATACTAAAAAAAAGAGAGATCACTTTGCAAACAAAGATCCATTGAGTCATATCTATGCTTTTTCCAGTAGTCATGTACAGAAGTGAGAGTTAGACCATAAAGAAGGCTGAGTGCCAAAGAACTGATGTTTCAAATTGTGGTACTGAAGGAGACTCTTGAGAAGTCCCTTGGAGAAGATCTGGACCTGAAATTGTCCATTAAAGTTGTTTTTCATGAGGTTAAAATGAGCATCTTTTTTTATCCCTGTCTGTCAGCTGGATATGGTCAGCTCCTGGAAGTACTGTTATCTTTTGGGAGGCAGCTCACTGCCTCAAAGGCCATCTTTGTAGGAAATGACAGTGGAAGGTTGACCCCCCTGTCAGCATCCTTTGCAGCTAGAGTAACAAGTCCTTCCTAAAGGGAGAGCTGGATACCACCAGGGCCTTCATAATGGGTGTAGGATCTCTGCAGTCACTTAAAAGCCTGCTTTCAGAGGAGCCTATGTTTGGTTCAAAGCTCTGTGTTGTTGTCCTGAAATTCTTAATAATTTTAAACTGAGTCCCTGCACATTCATTTTGCACTAAGTCTTGGTGGCTCAGAGTGTGAAGAATCTGCCCACAGAGCTGGAGATCCAGGTTTGATGCCTGGATTAGGAAGATCCCCTGGAGAAGGGGATGACAGTGTGGTAAAATGAAACACTGTTGTATTCTAACTTGGAGAATTCCATGGACAGAGGAGCCTGGCGTTCTACAATCCACGGGATTAGAAAGAGTCAGACATGACCAACACTTTCACTTTCACTGTGTACATTATGCAGCCGGTCCTGGGTGGTACATCTCTATGTTAGCTGAAGTGCCTACTCTGTGAGATTCTGATGGAAACAGATGGAAGGGTCCAGCCATCAAAGTTGCATTTCCAGAGTGAAACAGGGTTACAACCTGTTATCCCACTGCTGTGTTGATGCAGAAAACAAACCTTGAGATCCTCTGAAATGGAATTAAACTTCCATATAATTTAGCTCATTAGGTCTGAATAAATGTAATTAGAGGTTATTCAGTGAAATTAGGCAACAGAGTCAAAATAAAGTATAAAGAAAATGTTTCCTCTTAAAAAAGGGAACTGTTTTTGTAATTTATTTATTTTTTTTATTTAGTGGCAAATGTTGACTAAATGCAGGGTTGTTTTGTTTATATCTTTCCTTTTATTCTCTTTTTTCCCCTAGCCTGTTGGCAACTGAAGCAGAAACAGAATAGATTATTAGAACTGGAATCTCTCCAACTTCAGCCTTTTTTTGTATAAGTTAAGAAAATAAAGTCCCACAAGGACCTTCACCAAGGTCACAAGCTGCTCAAGGACAACCCATGAGCTAGAACTCAATTCTCTGGATTTTTAAATAGGGTACTTTTTAAACTATATTTGTGATACAATTTTTTCACTATGTTTTATCACCAGTGATTCTGACATTAATTACCTGACGGGAGGCAATTCAGTCCATGTTTAATTTCTCAGTAGCTCAGAAAATTTCTAATCGAGTCTAAATTAAAATCTGTATACCAAGAGTGGGATGGCTGATCTGTGAGATGACTCTCCAAGCCGCAAATGCTGTCATTTTCTCTGTGAGTTAGAGTTATCAGGAGCCACACCTGGTAGGTTTTCTTCCAAATGGTTGCAGCAAATTCACTTCAAGATGCAACCTCTTCCTCTTCCTACGAGCAGAGCTGTCAAAACAGGAAGTCTGATTATAATGGGGCCACAGAATCAACTTGCAGCTGTATTTGCACATCTGGTAACTAAAGGTAATATCCCTGGAGATGAGAACCTTCATAAAAATTCAGAAGGCGGGACTCCCCTGGTGGCACAGCAGATAAGAATCTGTCTGCCAACCCAGGGGACACAGGTTTGACCCCTGGTCCTAGAAGACCCCGCATGCCCTGGAACAACTAAGCCTGTGCACCACACTACTGAGCCCGCCGGCTGCAACTACTGAAGCCCATGTGCCTAGAACCTGTTCTCTGCAACAAGAGAAGCCACCACAATGACAAGCCCACGTGCTGAAATGAAGAGTATCCTCTGTTCACTGCAGCCAACGAAAAGCCTGTGTGCAGCAATAAAGACCTAGTGCAACAACAAAAAAATCAAATAAATAAGATATATACATTTTAATTTAGAGGGCAGAAACTGATTTTGCCTTTATAGATAAAATGCACTGATGGAAGACTGATGGTTTAAAACAAAGACAAGATGCAAATTTATGCCAAATATCATTGATAATGGCGTTGGTTGGAAATGGAGGATTCAGGCCAACGATTCTTCCCTAGAAGCTAAAAGAAATCTGGACAGATAGAATATGATATTGGGTTCAGACCAGAAGAGGAAACAGAGCCTTGGATAGTCAATAAGAAGTTACAATAAACTGTCTCTAGCATTTTCAGTCACCAGCAGTCTTAGATGAGGTTGGTATATTGTTTTCCTGTTGTCTTAAGCTTGAGTTTTGCCTATGTATTTTGCTTTGACTTTTCCTGCTGCTACACATGTTGCTTTCATCTCATGAGGGGGAATAAAAGAAATAAGGGGGCATAAAAGAAATAAGGTAACTTCTGCCTACCAGTAGCCTTCTTACAAACTCAGAAAGATTTAGATGGATGGATTATGGTGGACACTTGGGTACTCCCCTGGTTCTTTTCCATTCTTTTCATTTTGGAAATTTAGACCCACCCAATTTTAGCCAATACATGTAAAGTGGATTAGATCTACTTCCAGAAGCAAGGTTCTATTGACCCGAAGCTGTCAGCACACCCTGCATCTTGGAGCACAGTGACAGGTTCAGACCTGGGCTCAGCTCAGAGTCTCTGACCCACTGTGACTTCTGCAAGACAGCCATTCTCCTGTCTCTTCTGGTCCAGGTGGTGAAAGTTACAAAGCTTGGAGCCATTTTGTCACAATCAGATGAGCCAGATTGGTGACTAAACCAATATAGAAGGAAGATATGATGGGGGAGAGGGCGGCAGAGAAGCTCTAATGACCTAGCTTGAACCATCTAGATGAAATCATATTTCTGCACTTTTCAGTTACTTGACTGCCATTTTGTTTTGCCAACTTGATTACTTGTTTGTCCCTCATAGCATAAAGTAAAGGCCATTAAATCACCCATCACGCACCAGACTCTTTAAGCAGACCCAAGCTTCCCACCAGAGCAACCCACTAGGAACTGATACTAGCCTAGTCTCAGGACTTGACCCCACCTTGGGGTACTTGTCAGACTTTACCTACCAACCTTTACCTACCTAGTGAGGTGAAGGATGTGTTAACTAATCTTATTGTGGTAATTATTTCCCAGTATATATGTAGATCAAGTCATCACACTGTGCACCTTGAACTTACACAATGTTACATGTCTATTACATCTCAGTAAAGCTGGGGGAAAAAAATCAGACAAATCAAACACATATACAGGCACACAGCAACTCTCAGACCCATGAGAAACACAGGTACTGAGCGACCCTTAGGCACACCTCTCACGACTCAGAGATAATGATGGCCAGGAGTGACAGACAGGCAGACCTGAGTATATTCAGATTCTTTTTTTTTTTTTTTTTCTTAGAAAGAGAAGAAGGTTTGAAAAGGTTAAAGTCAAGTGAAAAGGAAACAGAAGAATTAGATACAGATACAGATATAGACGATATAGATGATATAGACAAACATATACATATACATACACATACATGATAGGAGCTTTCCTGATGGCTCAGATAATATAGAATCGGCCTGCAATGCAGGAATCCCAGGTTCTATTCCTGGGTTGGGAAGATCCCCTGGAAAAGGGAATGGCTACCCACTCCAATGTTCTTGTCTGAAGAATCCCCTGGACAGAGGACCCTGATGGGCTATTGTCCATAGGGTTGCAAAGAGCTGGACACAACTGAACAACTGAGTGTGACGACGATGATAGAAATAGGGACAGAAGAAGTACATTCATCCTTTAGAGATCAGAAGACACACTACTGGATTAGAAATTTAAAAGTACACCGTGCTTTACTTAGTTTGTTCATAAAATTTTTGTGATTGATGTATTTAGAATCTTTAAGGCTTTAAAAATGGAAACATTTCTGGAAAATAATGCTAAGGGATTTTCAAAGAATTTTTATACCTTTTATCCCCAGAAATGACCTAGAAGTCCTCAAGAAATATTTTCAAAATAATCCAAAATTTATTATTTTTTCCTTCAGGGCTTTCACATCTCTAGGATGAGATTACCACCAAGGTCTAATCAGGCAATAAAAGTTTTATGGTTATAATAAAGTACAGAATGGAATATCAAGAGCCAAAAATGTATGCTCCAGAGGCCAAGTATGAAGAAAAGTCAGGAAGGAAAAGATAATTATTGCCTGAAGTCATAGAGGCAGGGCTCATGGAGGACGTGGGACGTGAGCCATATCTTTATGGTGGGTATCTGAGCTGGTTTTTTGTTTCATTTTCTTTTTGCCTGTCTAATCAGTGTCCTTTTCCCAATTCTCTTTTTCTTTTGGGAAACTTCCCCAGCCCTACTTCATTCATTTGATATGAATGGGGACTAACGCCACTAAGTGCGTCCAACCCATGTAATGGATTCTGGCCTGGGGTTTGGCCAATTCATAGATTTGTTCAGGGTGTATAAAAAATTTAGGGTAATAGAGTGAAATATGTGAGTTTTGCTAGATCACTGGGGAAAGAGAAGTTTTTTCTATTGGAGTTGCTAAGCTGGTTAGGATGAAGTCTGGAACTGTGGATGATCAAACTGGCAACTCATGGGAGAAATTTAAAGATAGACCCAAGACAGAAATTTCTAGCATAGTATCATGAGCTCTTAGATCAGTTCATGCCGGGAGGAACTAGACCTCCCCCGGACTTCTCACTAACATTATTCACAAATTCATTTTATGGTTCAAGCCAGTTTGAGGTTTTTGTGTTCCTTGTAACCAAAAGAATCCAGACTAACACAAGTACAAATGTGAAACTGGGTTAGAATAGGTGGAGAAAAACAACAAAACCACAAAAGTGAGCCACAAAATCAAGATGTAGGAGCAGGAGGCACAATGGCAAGAAGACTGGAAATATTGTATTGATTCAGAAAATGACATAAATCCTCACATTGGTCACATGGGGCCAACAAATGGAAGACTTAAAAACACACTGATGGAAAACCTTATGCCATTGATGTCAGTAACTTACTGAAGATTTTTGAGCCATAGCCATAATGATAAGATTAATTTATATCTCTGTAGTATTTTACAACTTCCGTCGTGATGACTCATACATCATCTTTTTTAATGATCTTTGAAAACATGAATATTATTACACCTATTCTAAAGATAGGAAACTGGGATTTAGAAAGATGACATAAAACACACATAAATCACTTCTCTGTCGCCTAAACCTTTCAACAGCTTTTCACTGTTCTTAGAATAAACTCAAATTCCTTACTAGAGACTACATGCTCCTATATGATCTGACCCCTCACTTCCTCTCTAGTTTTATTTTACACCCTGTCTTTTATATGTCCTTTTATATATCCTGTCATAGTGCTCCAACATACTGCGTTGCCTTCCATTTTCTCTAAAGTACCAAGTCTTTCAGGACGCAGAACCTTAACTCATACTGTTCTTCTACCAGGGGGAACACATAAATAGTGGACACATACCTAGTTTTGTTTTTTGTTTTGTTTTTTTGAGGGTGGAGGGTATAGTTGTTTTACCATGTTAGGTTAGTTTCCGCTGTACAATGAAATGAATCAGTTCTCCATATACATATACCCCCTCCCTCCTGTACGTTCCTCCCACCCAGCCCCCATCCCACCCCCCCCCCCCAGGTTATCACAAGCACTGAGTTGAGCTCCCTTCACTCTACACCAAGTTCCCACTCTCTGTTTTACACATGGTGGTGTACTTGTGGAACAACTAACTTCCCAGTTCGTCCCACCCCCACCCCGCCCTGAGTCTACCCTTCTGTTCCCTATGTCTGTATTTCTGTTCCTGCCCCACATATAGGTTCATCCGTACCATTTTTCTAGATTCCACATAAATGCGTTACGTAGTTTTAAACTTTGTAGTAGCCACGTTAAAGAAAAAGAAGCAAGGAAGTTAATTTGAAAAATTTAATTATTTTAAATTATTAAATAGATGCACATTCTTGTGGCTCAGATGGTCAAGAATCCACTTGCAATGAGGGAGACCTGGGTTCAATCCCTGGGTTGGGAAGATCCCCTGGAGAAGGAAATAGCAACCCACTCCAGTATTCTTGCCTGGAGAATCCCCATGGACAGAGGAGCCTGGCGGGCTGCAGTCCATGAGAGAGTCAGACACGACTGAGCGACTAATCACAGCACGTTCTTTATTGTTCATACAAAATAATTCAAATCTGATGTGTATTTTACACTTACAAGCCATATCAATTTCGCCTAGTCAAATTTCATGTACTCAAATAAGAATATATAGATAGGGACTACCATATTGAACAGCCCAAGTTAAAGTATCTACTTGACTAAACTTAGGTTGGACCAAATCTAATTTATTTCCCTGGACACCAGTGCATGAAACAGCAGGAAAAGTAGTTCAAACATGGAACAGATAAAGGAATTGCATTCTGTCTGCACATGTGAGTTACAACATGAGTTAGTGTTTCAACCCCACCAACCTTCCCATACTTTTAAATCACTTAAAATACTGTCTTGCACAAAGTGAGAACTCAAGGTTATTTTTCTTATCACTATTTTAATAGCGGGAACAGAATAGGGGTCCAAGTCTGATTTCTATCCCAAAGTCCTTTCCAGAATCCCAGGAGGCCTCCCACGGTGAGCAATATATGCTAAGAATACAATATCATGGGTAGCTTCCAGCATTATGAAAACTTGCACACGGGGAGCCTGGTATTGTAAGATGTGAGATGATTCAAATTATCTGCTTGCAAAGCAAAATACTGAAAAAGAAAACAATTTCATTTTCCCGATTAACCTTTAAGTTCTTGCTTTGCCACTTCAACTCCTCAGCCCTGGCCACGAAGTGCCCTGATGTTCTTATTAAAGATGCAAGATCAAATTTGTGAACAGGAAGCCCCGGACGCCTGTCATGGATGAAAGTCAGTGTTGGGAGGCTGAGTTTGTATGTGAATGTACTCCCATCAATGAAAAGACTTAATGAAGCCACACTTGAGCGACATCCCACTAATGAATCAACTGAGAAAATGAAGACTGAAAATACTTCACAACCATCTTTTAGAAGCAGCATCCTCAGAATTGACAATTAGGAGAAAGCATGCATTTTCTTGAAACAATGGCATCTTGGGGACAGCCATAGTAACTAAATCAAAGCCAGGATAGTACATGGAAAGGCGAGAAGAATAGTGAATGGTTAAATGCCTAATTAAGTCTATTTTCTAGACATGAATTCCCAAGATCCACTTGTTGTTCTTACTCACTAAATATTTTTTAAAGGTTATTTAGTCTCTCGGGAAACCTGTGCTTATATTAATAATTCTCTGAAAGATGGAGACAGACACAGATGCTTATGACAACTGATATGACAGAATCATCTGCAGCCAATGTAGGACCTTCACCCACACCCCCTCCACAGGTAACAGGCAAAATTCACACTCTCTCACTCTGAGCAGAAAGCACGCCAGAGATTGGGTGTGTGGTGGATCAGATAGCCATTATCAGCAGCAGAAATGGTGTTTTGATTTTTTTCTTTTATCACAATGCAGTTGCTTCTCTACCTTGGGTCAGGGACTATGCTAGATCCTTAGGAGGGAAAACAAAAAATTGCCCCGCCTTCAAGGCACTTACAGTCTCCTGGAGGAGAAAATGACACAACAACAGTTCCATAATAATAAACAAACTTAATAATTAAGAAAAACACTTTGTTTCAAGACCTGTCATTGGTACTTAAGATACACTATCTCAATGCATCTTTCCACTTTAAATGAACACCGAATTGCCACTACAATAAATGCTACAAAGAGAGGAGCACGATTTTGATAGGAGGCTTTAAACAATCTGAGGTCTAGGCTGATTCATGTCAATGTATGACAAAACCCACTGAAATGTTGTGAAGTAATTAGACTCCAACTAATAAAAAAAAAAAAGAAAGAAAAAAAAAAAACAAAAAACAATCTGAGGTCTAAGAAAATGTCAAATGAACAGGGACATTCGGGTAAAGGTTTAATAACAAACTCTTTGGGGGAAAAACTGTGATGTATAATATTTGTCCATTACTATGGTAATAAACACCCCCGTTGTCCATTATTTAAAGCTGCCGACGCGATGTCACTGAAGGGGATTGGGAACAAACGCGTGCAGTCAGCCCTCCGTCCTCCTCATGAGCAGGTGCAGTCTAGCTCACTCACATCACTGCAATGAGCTAAGGTCTATCAGAGATGACAGGCAGCAAGGTGAAGGGGTCCCATCATCCTCTCTCTTTGTCAGTGAGCACATACATCATTTCTCTGACTCAGGGACTTAGATGCAGCTGGGGTATCTGTAGAGTCCCTAGGAGGGATCCAGCCAGGCATAAATGCACACCTAGAGTCTACATGCAAAATGAATAGATGCCTTTCTTATGTAAATAAGGCTTCTAGGTGGCACTGGTGGTGAAGAATCTGCCTGCCAGTGCGGGTGATGCAAGACATATGGGTTTGATCCCTGGGTCAGGAAAAAACCCTGGAGAAGGACATGGCAACCCACTTCAGTGTTCTTGCCTAGAAAATTCCATGGACAGAGGAGCCTGGTGTGCTACAGTCCCTGGGGTCACAAAGAGTGGGGCATGACTGCACACACATACACATAAATACTACATATGAATAAACTGCAAATTTTCATAAGCAATTACATAATATTATAATTAATAAGTAACAATGCATTCAAGACACTGATAAGTGCATTGTAGCCTCTGTACATAGAGTTTTCTATCCACAAGAAAATGGAATTTACCTATCTAGAAAATGAGACATTGATACTACATCTCAAAAACGAGTAAAAATTTTCTTAGTCCTGAAAGGGAGATAAGGACATTGAACAGGGGGATCCTATTTACAGGTGACTGAAGAATCTATTCATTTCAATAATTTATGCCAGAGAGCTCCAGCTTAGGGATTTTGGTTTAAAGAACAACAGGAGAGAAAATCCTGTTTGCAAATGAAAGATTTGCAACCAAAGGACTTTGTTGTGACTGTAAGCTAAATAATGCTTCACGTCCTCATTTTTAAAAGTTTATAATTAGTTTTTCTTAACATTTGAGATTTAAATCTGCATGTGACTGCAAGAAATAAATAAAGTCAAAGAGTTGAATATATTCAAATGGCTGAGATACAAATTGATTTCTGCATTCTATTTTTACATAATGTTTAACAAACCTAGACTAGTCAAGCTTAGTTTAGATGGAATTCTTAAAGGACTCTGCTTATACGATTTTGTCCTCTTCAGGTACTGTGGGTCACTTCTCTCCTTAAGCCCATCTCTTTTAACTTAGAACATTATAAAAATGACGGGAGGTTTCTCTGAGAATGATTGTGCCCACAGACTGGAAAGAAAATTTTATATAGTTTCCATTTCATAATATTAAAAATAGCTCCTATCAACATGGATGTCCTTCAGTAGCTGACTGGATAAATAAGCTGTGGTACAACCAGACAATGGAATATTACTCAATACTAAAAAGAAGTCAGCCATCAAGCCATGAAAAGATATGGAGGAAATTTAAATGTATTAATATGGAATCTAGAAAAATGTGCAGGGCAGGAATAGAGAGGCAGATGCAGTGAATGAACATGTGGACGTGGAGTGGGGGTAGGATGATTAAGACCGTCGTGTGTGCAATGTCATGTGTAAAATGGAAAGCTAGTGGGAACCTACCGTATAATGCAGGGAGCTCAGCTGGGTGCTTCGTGGTGACCTCGATGGGTGAGATTGAGGGGCAGGGGTGGGCAGACCTCCCTGTTCAAGATGTAAGGGATATATGTATATATATATGTATATGTATATGTATACATATACCCGATTCACTTCATTGTACAGCAGAAACCAATACAACATTGTAAAGCAATCATACTCCAATTAAAAAAGTATATGCTAAATGAAGCAAGCAATCTGAGAGGTCTATAGACTGTATGATTCCAACTCTATGACACTCTGGGAAAGGCAAAACTATGGAGGTGATAGAAAGCTCAGTGTCTGCCCAGAGTGGCAGTAGGCAAAACTGAATAGGCAGAGTACAGAGAATACACAGGACAGTGAAAATACACTCTGTGATATTACAAAGATGGATATGGGCCATTATACGTTTGTCTGAACCCATTGGATGTATAAGACCAAGGATAAGCCCTTAGACAAACTATGAACTCTGGGTGATTATGATGTGCCAGTTTGTCTTTGGTAAAAAAAAAAAAAAATGCGTGTGTGTGTGTGTGTGTGTGTGTGTGTGTGTATATATATATATATATATATATATATATATACCCCTCTGGTGATTAATGTTGATAATGTGGGAGACTGTATGTGTGGGGCAGGGCATATATGGAAAATCCTTATACTTCCCTCTCAATTTTATTGTAAACCTCAACTTTCTTTTAAAAATAAAGTCTTCAGAAAAAAAAAATATCACTCTTGAGCACTTACATGCCTTACTCTATTAAATTCACCCTATAAAGTGTCATCATTATTCCCACTTTATAGAAGAAGAATCTGAAGCTTTCTTTGTCAACAGCCACAAAACTCAGGAGAGCTGTAAGGTAGTATATAGGTAATACAGACTTTGTTAAAACTTTTCTCTGACTCCAGAGCCTGGGTCTTTAATGATGCCACCAAACACATTTTCCTTACTCATTGCCCTCCATTGCCCTCCAAACCTCAAGTCCCATGGAATTTATCTCCTGGGTAGCTCTAAACTCTGTTCACATACTCCATGTCACTCAAGACTATCCTCTAACTCTCCTGGACCACTTAACTCATTGTCCTGAAAACCAGACTTTCCAAATAAAAATCTGATCAGACCATTGCTCAGGCTTATTCTTCTTTAATGGTATAACAGTATCTCATGATAGAATGAAATATTTTTACCTTAGCTTTAGAAAGATTTACATGAGCACACCCTGACTTGATTCTATAGTTTTATACCTCACAATACTTGTTTTAGAACTACTTACATTTAATCATCTTGCAGATGTACAAGACTCCTTCTTACCTCTGTCTCTTCCCTGGTGTCTACTGATATTTGATCACAGACCCCAGAGAAATGAAAGGCACACATCTTCAACCTAATATATCAACATTGGCAGATTATCACTCTGAAATACTTTTGTATAATACAAAGACAGGGAGGCTACTTTTGGGTACAGCAGATCAGCTGTCAGTAAACATATAAACATGGTCATAAACAACAAAATTTAATATCCTATGATTTTCATCCATTTGCTCTGGTGTCCTCTCTTTCAGTTCTGTTTTCTGGAGTTACTTAGAAGAAATCTTTGGCACACAATGGTGTATTACTATATATCGAAAATCAGCTCTCCTATATTTTGCATTAAAGTTTATATTTAATCACAACTATGTATGTGTTGTGTGTGCACTTTTTCCTTAAGAAGATACGAGAAGAGCTCAAGACACAGGGAGAGAGAGACGAGAATATGCAGTTATTAATACTTTCTAAGAGGAAGGAGCCAAAGTCCTCATTTTGTTCTACCATTTGTTTTGTAATATGGTTTCTAGATCCTATATTCCTCAGCCACATCTTCTCAAACAAGATGTGTTTGAGATCCTATATTCCTCAGTCATATCTTCTCAAAATCTTGTACCATCACCCATCCAAAAATTCACTCATATAATGACTTAGTATAAAAACATACCAACACACCCTCAACCACACATCATTTATCATCTGCAATGCCAGCTTTCATTTTCTCTTAAATTCTAGAGTCTAGTCTTTATTTTTCAGACACCAGTCATGACCTGCTGATGTGTTAGCAACCTGCAATTTGAAACACGCTATTCCAGAGAAATCCTATCTTAACCACGTACCTCTTAACACATAGATTCAGGAACTAAACCAAAGATTCCATTGGACTGTATCCCTAGTCACAACTCAGAGACTCTCACATCCAGCACCAATGGGAAAATTCTAAAGCATTTCAGGTTCCTAACCTACCATAAGTCAGCAGGACCAGAGACAAGGTGTGGGCTCCCCAAGTGGCAGGAAACAAAATAAGCAAATCTGAGATCAAGCCCACATTTGCTCACTTTCTAGGCTCAGTTCTCTCATTTGTAAAGTAGACAATTGTTGTCCCAACCTTAGGAAATAGTTACAGATAAAACAAGGGAATACAGTGTCTTTTGCATAACCCTACGTGTGTGTGTGTGTGTGTGTGTGTGTGTGTGGCTTTTGATAAATGCAAGTATTCTTATCCACTTACTCTATTAAATACCTGAGCCTGTTTAAAAATATAAGTGAAAGTGAGCTATATTTTTTGCTCCTTCACAAAGTTTACAATACATTTTCATTCCTTCCCAAAATAAAGGAAAACAAAACTTTGACAGGATGCTGAAGTAAGGGTAAAATGACATAGTGCTCTGAAATGTTTCACATAGAATGAAAAACCTATGGCTGATTCATATCAATGTGTGACAAAACCCACTTTAATGTTGTGAAGTAATTAGCCTCCAACTAATAAAAAAATTTAAAAAATTAAAAAAAAAATAAATAAACAACAACAACAACAAAAAAGAATGAAAAACCAGAAAAGTAAATGTGACAGACTCATAGAAACTGTAGAATCTGTATGAGTCTTTATTGTACCCATAATTCTAAATTATTCTAAATAATTATTACTATTATATTACTAATTTTTCTACTTTTTGTATTTTTGAAATTTTTCATAATAAAAAGTTTTTCTTAATTATCCAAAAAGAAAATAATAAAGTCTTGACCATGTCATGGTTACGTATGTAGACAACATATAAGTAAAACTAGTTTTAAGAGAATCCAGGAAGTTTACAGAAGAGTTGGAAGAGGGCTTTGTGCACAAGGTTCACAGCAAGAACAAACATTAAAAAGAAGTCACATTGTAAATCGAGTTTTTTAAAATCTGTTTCATTATTCAGTTTGTAATTTCTTGAGAAAGTACCTATAATAAAGCATCTGATTTGTAGGCATGTTATATAGCATGATGCAAAACGTGAATATGTAGAATCCCCACCTTGTGGAAATGACTTGGTTTGGAAATACATGAGGTCCTGAATATGAAGCAATATTTGGAGACATCGCTTCTTTAATCTGAACTCTTTTTTTTTTTTTTTTTGCTTTTATTTTGTTTTATTTATTTTTATTTTTTTCCCATTTATTTTTTATTAGTTGGAGGCTAATTACTTTATAATATTGTAGTGTTTTTTGTCATACATTGACATGAGTCATCTATGGATTTACATGTATTCCCCATCCCGATCCCCCCTCCCACCTCTCTCTCTACCCGATCCCTCTGGGTCTTCCCAGTACACCAGGCCCTAACTCTACACCTAAAGCAACTAGAGAAGGAAGAAATGAAGAACCCCAGGGTTAGTAGAAGGAAAGAAATCTTAAAAATTAGGGCAGAAATAAATGCAAAAGAAACTAAAGAGACCATAGCAAAAATCAACAAAGCTAAAAGCTGGATTTTTGAAAAAATAAACAAAATTGACAAACCGTTAGCAAGACTCATTAAGAAACAAAGGGAGAAGAACCAAATTAACAAAATTAGAAATGAAAATGGAGAGATCACAACAGACAACACTGAAATACAAAGGATCATAAGAGACTACTACCAGCAGTTCTATGCCAATAAAATGGACAACTTGGAAGAAATGGACAAATTCTTAGAAAAGTATAACTTTCCAAAACTGAACCAGGAAGAAATAGAAGATCTTAACAGAGCCATCACAAGCAAGGAAATCGAAACTGTAATCAGAAATCTTCCAGCAAACAAAAGCCCAGGACCAGATGGCTTCACAGCTGAATTCTACCAAAAATTTAGAGAGCTAACACCTATCTTACTCAAACTCTTCCAGAAAATTGCAGAAGAAGGTAAACTTCCAAACTCATTCTATGAGGCCACCGTCACCCTAATTCCAAAACCAGACAAAGATGCCACAAAAAAAGAAAACTACAGGCCAATATCACTGATGAACATAGAGGCAAAAATCCTTAACAAAATTCTAGCAAACAGAATCCAACAACATATTTAAAAAATCATACACCATGACCAAGTGGGCTTTATCCCAGGAATGCAAGGATTCTTTAATATCTGCAAGTCAATCAATGTAATACACCACATTAACAAATTGAAAGATAAAAACCATATGATTATCTCAATAGATGCAGAGAAAGCCTTTGACAAAATTCAACACTCATTTATGATTAAAACTCTCCAGAAAGCAGGAATAGAAGGAACATACCTCAACATAATAAAAGCTATATATGACAAACCCACAGCAAGCATCACCCTCAATGGTGAAAAATTGAAAGCATTTCCCCTGAAATCAGGAACAAGACAAGGGTGCCCACTCTCACCACTACTATTCAACATAGTGTTGGAAGTTTTGATCTGAACTCTTATGAGAAGTTTCAGTTTCTTGAAAACATGGCTTCTTGGGACCACAGGATCAATCCAGTGGTCAGTCAAATGATCTCTGTACTGTGTCCTACAGAGCTCCAAGGAATCCATAAGGAGACTTGTTCATGTAACAAGCATTTAATAAGTACCCACCATGTGCCAGACCCTGATTGGAACTCGTGAACAAAACAAACATTATTCCCTAACCACCTTTGAGTGAAAGGTTCCCTGTGCCCTAATTATTAACTGTCTGCTGTTAGGATTTGCTGTCTGGAGTCAGAGGCCCACTGTATGATTTCTTTTAAAGAAAGGGCTTTGGTAAAGATAAATCAACACTATTTAAAAATAACTGGCTTATTCAAAACCCTTACTTTAAGATTGAAAACTTATGGCACAAAAAGAGAAACCAGATTGCCCAAGGTTGCAAAAAGCTAGTCCAGAGCCAGGGCTAAACTCAGTGATGCTGGTTCTCAAGTGATGGCCTTTCTCACTTCACCTCTATTTCCCTGCCCTCTCTTTCTTTGGCAGAATGGCAGAATGGAAACTCACAGAGTTGGAGTGAGAAGTTTGGAGTGTGAGTTCCAGATAAAAGAATTACATTTTCCTGGCAATGGGTTTCCTCATTCACAACATGAGGATCTGTGTGGTTTGGGAAATTGAACCCGTCAAAGTATTTTGTACACAACCTGTAAACTGTAAAATGCTATACAAATGTTGACAGTAACGGTCTGAGCCCTAAGCCTTTTTACTGATATTCCTCAAAGCAAAATAACTGAAGAATGGAGTAATAGAAGCAAAAAGAAAGGAATATAAGACATACCAATTAGTCAAATTGTTATAGTTGAAGCTATATCTACATACACACACACACACACACGCACACACATATATATGTATATATGATAAGAAAAGTGAAAGTGTTAATAGCTCAGTAACTGTCCAAATTTTTGTGAATCCATGGACTATAGCCTACCAGGCTCTTCTGTCAATGGGATTCTCCAGACAAGAATATTTGAATGGGTTGCCATTCCCTTCTCCCGGGGATCTTCCTGATCCAGGGGTGGAACCTGGGTCTCCTGCATTGCAGGCAGATTCATTACCATCTGAGCTACCAGGTACAGAGATATGCACGAGGTATATGTGATATACATAAGATATATCTATCTTGAATTGTGCCCTGTCCTTGCTGTTTACCAACTGACTTCAGCTGAAAGAAGCCCTGTGTGCTGTAGATGAGGCTTAAAGTCTAGAGAGTCAGACTCTAGATAGGTTTAACTCTCTCGTGTTCTGTTATTCCAACTGGAAAACTGAGATGAAACCAATACCTATGACACCCAGTTGCTCTTTGACATAGTGCTTTTAAAAAGTTTAGTGTGATGTCTGAAACATATGCTCAATAATGATCATCATCCTTAAATTTAAAATAGTAAAATAAATTTCCACCACATAGGATATTCATTATGATGAGATGAACTAAGGTTAATTGTACATCTAATAAGTGACTGACGTATGTAGACATTGACAATACATTCTTTCCTTTCCTTTTTCCTGCTGTGTAAAGGCAAAGGTAAAACCTATCCTTACTGAAGAATTGCAAAGGGCCATATTGTAAGTTTATTTTCTAGGTCAGTGGCTCCAAATATTTAGCATATGCCCTAGTATTGTTTAGATCTATTAAAGAAAATAAGAGCAGCACCCCTGGTCCCACCTCCTCTGGATGGGAAGCCCAGAAATCTGATATTTAATAAATAACACAAATACGAATAGTATTAATTACGAGCAAACACTTCCAGAGTGGCCTAAGTCCTTGTAATACAAAGTGCAGTCCTTGATCCAAAAGCAACAGGACCTGGGGATTTGCTAGAAACAGAATCTCGACCCCATTTCCGACCTGCTCAATCCACATTACAGATTATCAAGATCCCCAGGTGATTCCTGGGTATTTCCCAGTAAAGATATGTTGGTCTAAGTTCTGTCTCTGAGGATTTAGCAACTGATGGACCTGGACCTCAGTTGTGTCTTCTCCTCTAAGAAAATATCTTCACTATATTTCATGATAAATATAAGTTTTACAAAAGACCAGTAGACAAAAAGTGGCATTGTAAGACATCTTAACTCCGCAGGCTTCCCAGGTGGCTCTAGCGGCAAAGAACCCGCCTGCCGATACAGGAGATGTAAGAGACATGGATTCGATCCTTTGGTCAGGAAGATCCCCTGGAGGAGGAAATGGCAACTCACTCCAATATTCTAGCTTAGAGAATCCCACGGAAATAAGAGCCTGACAGGCTACAGTCCATGAGGTCACAAAGAGTCGGACATGACTGAGGCAACTTAGCATGCATGCACAACATTTATAAGGAATTCTCTTAGAGATTTTGTCCAGCATACTGTTAGGATTGGCAGATATACAATACTATGCATAAAATAGATAAATAATGAGATCAGGCTGTATAGCACAGGGTACTCTACTGAATGCTCTCTGGTGACGTAAATGAGAAGGAAACCCAAGGAAGAGGGGATATATGTATAGGTAGGGCTGATTCACTTTGTTGTGCAACAGAAACACAACATTGTAAAGCAGTTGCTATTATTGTTGCTCAATCACTAAGTTGTGTCTGACTCTTTGCAACCCCATGGACTGCAGCATGCCAGGCTTCCCTGTCAGTCACTATTTCCTGGAGTTTGCTCAAGCTCATGTCCATCGAGTCAGTGATGCCATCCGACAATCTCATCCTCAGTCACCCCCTTCTCCTCCTACCCTCAATCTTTCCCAGCCTCAAGGTCATTACCAATGAGTCGGCTCTTTGTATCAGGTGGCCAACGTATTGGAGCTTCCGCTTCAGCATCAGTCCTTTCAATGAATATTCAAGGTTGATTTCCTTTAGGATCTCCTTGCAGTCCAAGGGACTCTCAAGTGTCTTCTCCAACACCACAATTCAAAAGCATCAAATTTTTGATGCTCTGCCTTCTTTATGGTCCAGCTCTCACATATGTACATGAGTCCTGGAAAAAATATAGCTTTAACTATATGGATCTTTGTTGGCAAAGTGATGTCTCTGCTTTTTAATACACTGCCTATGTTGGCCCTAGCTTTTCTTCCAAGGAGCAAACAAATTTTAGTTTCACTGCAGTCACCATCCGCAGTAATTTTGGAGCCCATGAAAATAAAATCTGTCCCTGTTTCCACCTTTTACCTACCTATTTGACATGAAGTGATGAGACCTGATGCCTTGATCTTAGTTTTTTGAATGTTGACTTTTAAGCCAGCTTTTTCGCTCTTCTCTTCCACCCCTAAATCCCCTAAATCTATCAGGTTGTCATTTATAGGCTCAAGATCTGCATCTAAGTCCAGGTAGTGAAAGCAGAGCACTTAGCCTCATTGAATCATTTGTTGTAAGAATGTCATAAAAATGTTCACCTTCCCTTTACCATTCATCACCCATTTTCACAACAACTTAACTCTGCCACTGTAGCATGACTGCAGTCTTAGGCAATATGAAAATGAATGGGCATGGCTGTGTTTCAATAAAACTTTATTTACAGTCCAAGCATTTCAAATAGCATTTCAAAAATAAGAAAAAGCAATTACAGCAAGCTTAAGTCATTACTGTGAGAGGTGCATTCAAGGGAAGGAAAGGTCAGCTGGTCAGAAATTATTAAGCAAGAAGGATAGCTGTGTGACAACAGGTCCAAGAAGTATCAGAGGCCAGATCCGGCAGACACACTAGGCAAGAATTTAGTTCTAAGTCTATGTGCTTCCGATGGATTAGATGTGCAGTGATGAAAAGAGAGAAATCAAGCAGATTACTTAATACTTTTAATTAACAAAGTCACCCGCCCATAGTGGGAGACTAGGAAAGTATGGAGAACAGAACTCAAAAATTCTATTTTTCACCAGCACATGATTTACAAATCATTCTTTCCTACAAAAAGCTGAAACGACAGTGATCCATTTGTTCAGTCTTCAACTCTGGTTCTCATAATTCTCATGATTTTGCATCACCGTTTCGCATCCTTGAAGAAGGGTAGAATTCAGTGTAGTCAGAAGCAGGTTGAAATGTTGGCTCTCACACTGACTGCATGAATCAGTAAATCCCTTCTTTCTGTTTATCTCCAAGCTCTGTTTTCTCATCTGGGAAATAAGTTAATTACTATTCATCTTACAAAGTTGTTTTGAGGAAAAGTTCTTAATGATGGATCTGACATAAAGTAGATGCTCCATAAATGTTGTTTCTGTTCCTCCTCATGTATGAATTCATTCAATAAATATTTATTGTATTTTGTGCCAAGTATGTGTCAGGCACTGTTCCAACCACTGAGATAGAGATGTGAGTGAGACTGGTAATTCTCAGCCCTCATGAACCACATATGAATTCTTATTGGTATGTGGATTTTCATATAAATACAGATCAGTTATTTTCAACCAGAAATGATTTTGTCCCTAAGAAGACAGTTTGCAATATCTGGATTGTTGTCGTGCTAGGGGTAGATGTTATGAGTATCTACTGGGCAGAGGTTAGGGATGTTGCTAATATTCTTACAATACATAAGATGGTCTCACCCAGCACAAAGAATTATTCAGCCCCAAATGCCAATAGCATATTTAGAAACTTTGATTTTGGGATGTGTGTGTTACTAGGTAAAAAAAAAAAAAAGCAGTGAAGAGTACAGAAAGGAAAGTAATAGAATATTTTAAAGTTCTAATTGAAGAGTTGATCCTGAGTAGAATAAAAGCTTTGTCCTGGTAATTTATGAGAGAGCAATTTCCGAAACAGAAGGATCAGAACTTACAGCTGACCACCAGCATAAATTTAAGAAACCTGACTCCAGCCATAAATGTGAATTCAAAGTCAGTCAATAGGTTTACTTTAATCTTCAAGGCTTTCTGCACTTTCTTATTTCATCCTGTTGTGAACTATATTGAGAAAGACAGTTTGGGAAGTTGAATAAACGTTGGACCAAATCTTGAATTTATAACTCATTGTACAATACTGAGAAATCTCAATATCATAGCCATGGTTTCCTTACCTATAAAATAGGGTCAATAATAGAAAATACATAAAACAGAGATCTTTTGAAAGCAAAATGAATCAGTCCATTTAAAATACCTATGCCAGTGTTTGATGAATGAGTTCAGTCCAGTTCAGTCTTGTCTGACTCTTTGCAACCCCATGTACTATAGCACGCCAGGCCTCCCTGTCCATCACCAACTCCTGGAGTTTACTCAAACTCATGTCCATTGAGTAGGTGATGCCATCCAACCATGTCATCCTCTGTCGTCCCCTTCTCTTTCTGACTTCAATCTTTTCCAGCATCAGGGTCTTTTCAAATGAGTCAGTTCTTCGCATGAGGTGGCCAAAATATTGAGTTTCAGCTTCAGCATTAGTCCTTCCAATGAATATTCAGGACTGATGATGAATGGTGGGAATTTAATAAATAACCATCTTCCTCCTACCCAATTGTCATGGGAATGAGAAAGGGATGATCCAATGTCTTCTGGCTTTTTCTGTCTCTGGTAATTATCACTAATAAGCCCGTGGCTAAAAATTTCAGACTCTTTATTTATTTATTTATTTATTTTTTGCTTTTCTCTGTCTTTCCCTCTCCTATAGCATTATCCTTCTGATGACTCAGAGGGAGCACGTTCTCTCAAAGTCATACAGATTCAGTGTTTTTCGTAGAAGTGGATGAGTTCTGTATATAAAGTTTAGGAGCAAACCAAGGGAGCTGTCCAGCAGGTTAGAAATTTAGGACCCAAAGATACTAATACAAGAGAAGAGAACTCTCTTGTTGGAATTAGGGATCACCTGTCTTATAGCAATACATAGAGGAAGAGATCCTCAAGGGACAGCGAAGAGATGGAACCTTAGGGAAGACTTTGATGTAAAGGAGAAAATTTATCAAGTTGGCAGAATGGCCCAGAGAAAGTAGTTTCACAAAAATCTGAAGAGTGGATGCAGTCAGCAAAATCAGACATTCTGGAGGAAAATGAGGACAGAACAAACTTGGTAATTGTAAGGGCATTGTCAGTCCACCAACTCAGGGTAATTATATGAATGGAATTCAGATCACAAGGGGATCCACTGGGATATAATGACATTGAGGTAGTTTATGTACAGGATATTTTCACGATGCTCTTAGCAAAAGTGAATAAAGAGGTGGGATGGCTTCTTTAAAAAAAAGGTATGTGTGGTGATCTAGTGTAGAAATAAGTTATTAATTTGGGCAAATAGTGGAGGAGGACCAATGGAAGAGAAGTTATATGAATGTACAGAACAGCTACAAAGGACAGCAAAAATAACTCTTCCCATATCTTACCAATTTTTCCAGTGAGGCAGGAAGTGAGTCAGTGGTGAGTGAGTGGGTAGAGTTTGGGTGACATTGAAAAAGGGTTGCAGCTGTTGCTTTGGAATTATAGCAGATCCCTTTGGAGGAAGTCAAACGCTTCTAGGCTGTGGGAAGTTCCAAATTGAGATTAAATGGAATCAACTCAAAATGGACTCAACCATCACACTTATGTGGTTTTCTTCATCAACAGCGGCTGGCATGGAACATGTATTCTTTTCATCAGCTACTCATCAAATATGTACATCTATCATGTAGAGCTGTGAGACACTGGAGAAATGATTATGAGCAGAATACAACTTTGGCTTTTAAAGATCTCCATCCAGTGGGTAAAAGTATTATTTATTACCTCAACTGTTTTAGAGATCATCTGATTCCAAGGGAAATAAAATCACTGAAATGACTTTAAGCTTAGCAGGGAATTTACTATAAGGACATAGGTATATCTCATAGACCCAAATGGCAGGAAGCACAGATATAGGAAAACTCCAAGAAAAAGAATAAGAAAAGTCTATCTTCTCACTTCCTATTTTTGTTGTGTGTTTTCATCTCTCATCCTGCTGTGTCTTCTTTATCTGCAGTCTGGCTTTCTCTACTCTCTCGTATCTTCTTGTTGATACTTTAGCACCTCCAGTTAAGAATCCAACCAAATGAATTAGTATCACCATCCTGATATCAAATTATAAGGAGCTAACATGATCAGCTCAGCCCTGCCAAGGGATCAATTCACTCTAGGTCAGAAGTCCACCGGTCAATCAATGAGCTATAACCAAATGTTGCAGGGTTACGCCATTCAAAACACAGGGATATGTGATTGGAGCAGAGACTGAAGAAGAAGGGGGGAAAAAAATGTTTTCAACAGAACAGTCTCAGAGGGAAAACACAAGTGAATATTTTACCTGTTCTCACTCTAAAGCAGTGGGTACTAAACAATCACACTATGTACCCGTCACTACAACATGCTTTAGTGGGTGAGGGGGCTTAGCCTGAGTTTCCTGAAAGTAGACACTGAAGCAAAGACTTGCATGCAGAGAGTTTAGTTAAGAATGTGATCTCAGGGAGGAGGAAAGAAGGTTTAGGACATGAAACAAGGAAGGGAAAGACAACTGTTCCTCCATCCAGAGAGATTTTCCAAAGAGCTTCATGAAATATTTCTGAAGACTGTCTTCCCAGGGAATAGGTGGGCAAAAACATTTTTTTTTTATCAGTTTCTGGCTCCATTTGTCAAAAACAGGCCCCCAGTCATTACTTCCTCCACACTTTCAGATGTGTTCACAGAGCATCCCAATCTTCAGTGTCAGAGAGTCTTCAGGTCAGGACACTTCTTGTCCAGAGGCATTCAGTGTGGGTTTAGGTGAGATGTCAGACTATACCTGCTGAACCTGGTCCCACCACTGCATAGCAATGGTTGCATAAAAGATGGGGCTGAGAGAATGTGAAGTAGTGCACAAGGCAATTCCAGGACAAGAAGTGCCAAAAGGTAAATAGATTGTGAGATCAGGCTGCAGAAGTTGGCTTTATCATCATCTGTACTGTCTCTTCACTAACTTGTTCTTTCACATTCACCAGCACTTACCATGAAGTAGGATGCAGAGAAATAAATGTAGGACACAGACACAGACACACACACACACACACACACACACACACACACACACACACATACGCACACACACAGTACTAGAAACAAGACTCCAAAAGTGAAATCTTTTCTGGGCTTCCATTTGCTACTGTGCACTTATGTGAAGAATCACTAAATTTCCCCAAGAACACTGTGGATTGAATATTTGTGTTACCAATCAAATAAAAACAAAGTTCAGGTTGTGTGTGTGCATGGTAAGTTGCTTCAGTCCTGTCTGATTCTTTGTGACCCTGTGGACTGTAGCCCACCAGGCTTCTCTGTCCTTGGGATATTGGAGTGGGTTGCCATATCCTCATCCAGGGGATCTTCTCATCCCAGGGATCAAACCCAAGTCTCTTATTATACATCTCCTGTATTGTAGGCGGGTGATTTACCACTAGTGCCATCTGAGAAATTCAAAGTCCAGATTAGCAAATAACATATAGAAATATACCCGACTAGAATTAAAATTCAAATTCACCTCTCTAATTTTTTCTTCAGATGTTAATTAGACACAGCTCCTACCTTCAAGAAGCTTGCTGTCTGCAAAGAGAAAGAAATGTAATATGCTAGTGATCATGATATCTTATGGGAATCATCTGACCACTGATGAGGAAAAAGCCAACAATTGGACTTAGATTTCTAAATGTTGGGTAGATATGCTTGATTACACTTTGCCATTAGATAACTTTAGAAGATCTATGGTACAAGGCACACAGTTGAAATTTTTTTGGTTGCCATGTAACACAACATTTACTAACATTTTGATAGTTTCAGCTATCATGAATTATAGAAGGAGGAGTGAGAAAGAAGCCCTCATTCAACTTATGAGACCTGTTGATTCACTGCTAGGCTGGAGAAATGGCGAAACATCTGGACTAGGACCCTGTAAGCAATAAACATAGTCAGAGAGTTTTATGTGTGTAAATAAGGAACTCAGTCATTTACAGGGTTAAAATTTGCTTCCTAGGCCTCTTTCTTCATATAGAAAACTAATATTTGCAACATGCTTTGCATGTTAATGAAATCACTTCCCCTTATCTTTGGGGATATACAAACGAGGACTACTGGGGCTGCTCAGGACTGTAACTATTGGTTTCTTAGGTGGAGTTATTCCAAAGCAGCATGCATAATGATGAAACTCAGGGATGCTAAGCTATGGGCAGAACTCACAAATGAGGTTAAAGAGTATGGTCTTGTCATGGCTTTTTCCGTGTAGCCTTCTCCAGCAATAGTGGCTGCAAGAAGCAAAGCAGACAGCAGTAGGCTTAACAGTGGATGATGCTGGCCAAGATGTTGGGAGGATAGGTTGAAGATGCCAACCTGAGTGTTTCTGGCCACTCGCAGTTCCAAGGACAGATGGTGAAAACTTTTGATTAAACATCTTTTTGTTTCCATTCTCCCCAGCCTGTAGCCACACACACACACACACACACACACACACACACGTTTTAAAAAAAGAATTTTGATAAAGGTAGAATAACAAAACACTTTGCAGATGAAAACTCTCAGTTGGCAGGCACTGATTGCTTTTGATTACTGAAGCTGTGACTTATAGAGGGAAGAATTGGTAAAGCAAGGTCCTTAATACGGGGTATGTATACAGGGACATGATATGCGGAGGCTTTATTTGCTTTATTAAATAAACATGGAGAAGGTATCCAGTTTATTTGGCACCTGACATATGCTAGACACCATGGGAATGCACCAGTCACTCTTAGGAACATTTTTTTTTTAACAGCAGCTCTTTAGACTGTCCCTGAGGCTCAGAAAGATTAAACATCTCGAGCTAGTCAACAGCAGAGTCAGAGCTTGACTCCTCACTTATCTTAGTCCAATGGCCATTCTCTTATCTTGACACAGGCTACATCCTCTGAAAAGGCAAATGAACAAGCAAACAAGTAAAAATGAGCTCTGGCAGGTGTAAAAGATGGGGCAAATTAGGAAGCAGGAAACCAATTAGGAGGATATTTTAATCATCAGCTTGAGCAGCGGTGACCATAAGGACCTTACTATAAGTCCAAGCAGGAGACCTATCTGAGGTGGACCTGCCTGGATCTGGAATGATGAGAAATAAGGAGTACCAGTGGAGTCAGCACAGGGGAGGGAAGGGATCTGAGACACTGGACAACTTGTCCATGAAGGCATTCGGTTTTAGATGGTTTCGGCCTATCCTATGGGCAATGAATTAGAATGAGAAGAAGCATTCCTGAAGGAAAATATTAATGTGTGAATTCATGATCTTTGTTTTCTCCCACCTTCATTGCTGTAGTTGTCTTCTCTTCCACCATTTGCTCTCACCTCTCACTGAGGAATTTCGGTCAGTTCTTGGCAAAAAGGTAATCTTGGGAAAAGAAAAGTGGTTATAGAAAAACAATGACAGTATAGTATTGAAGGGGCTTTCCTGGTGGCGCTAGTGGTAAAGAAACCACCTGCCAATGCGGGAGACGTAGGAGATGGGTTCCATCCCTGGGTCGGGAAGATCCCCTGGAGGAGGAAATGGCAACACACTCCATTATTCTTGCCTGGAGCATCCCATGGACAGAGGAGCCTGGAGGGTTACAGGCCATGGGGTCGCAAAGAGCCGGACACAAGTGAAGAGACTTACAGTGCTCACAGTGTTGAAAAAGGAGCAATCGGGAAAATAGGATAGCAGGAGCAGGAAGGACTAGGGTGTAAGAAGAAAGGTGACAATAGAGACAGTTATTTTACAAAATAGCTGTTATTGTTATGATACTATTTACTGACCAGTCACCATATGGCAGATGTGTGTGTGTGTGTGTGTGTGAGAGAGAGAGAGAGAGAGAGAGAGATGTAAGGAGGGGCCTACTTCTATCCAACCAATGAGGTAAGTGCTTTCACCTACCTTCCTAGTTGGCACAGTAGTAAAGAATCTGCCTGCCAACGCAGGAGATGCAAGAGACAGGTGTTCAATCCCTGAGTCGGAAAGATTTCCTGGAGGAGTAAATAGCAAAATGCTTCAGTATTCTTGCCTGGAAAAATCCATGGAGAGAAGGAGCCTGGCAGGCTACAGTCATGGGGATGCAGAGTCGGACACAACTGAGCACACAGCACTTAGGTGCTTTCACTAGATCCATGTTATACTGAGAGCACTATGGCTGGTCAAAAAACAGCCACCCAAAAGATATCCACACTTGAATCCCTGAGACCTGTGAAAGCTATTTTATATGGTAAAAACAGCTGTTCACAGATAGGATTAAATTAAGTATCTTGAGATGATTACTCTGGATTAATCCAGGTCAACCGTAAATACAAACACAAGTACATTCATAAGAGAAATGCAGAGGGAAATGTTACTATGCATAAAGGAGAAGTCAATGTGAAGATGGAGCACAGAGAAGATAAGACACTGGCCTTGAGGATTAGGTTGACACAGCAGGAAGCCAAGGAATGCCAGCATAACCTGGAGAAGGCAAAGCGTGGACCATCCCCTAGTGAATCTGGAGGGAAAATGGCCCTGCCGACACCTTGATTTAGGTCCAGGGGTAATGTTTTCAGATTTCTGTCCTCCAGAAATATAAGGAAATAGACTTCAGGGTTTGCTTGTGTTTTTTGCATTATTACTATTTTAATTAGAGGATAACTGATTCACAATGTTGTGTTAAGTTTCTGCATGCATCGGCTACAAGTATAACATATATTGTAAGCCAGGTGGCACTAGTGGTAAAGAACCCACCTGCCAAAGCAAGAGACGTAAGAAATAGAGGTTCGATCCCTGGGTCAGGAAGATCTCCCCTGGAGAAGGGCATGGCAACCCACTCCAGTGTTCTTGCCTGGAGAATTCCATGGACAGAGGAGCCTCGGGGGCTACAGTCCATGGGGTCACAAAGAGTTCAACACAACTGAGCGACTGACACTTTTACACATTCATACATATAACACTTTCTCTTGAGCCTTCCTCCCAACCCCCCATCTCATGCTTCTAGGTCATCAAAGAGCACTCAGTGATTTCAGTTGTCTTAAATGACCAAGTTTGTGTGAATTTTTTATACAAATCAGAAGGAACTAATCAAGACAACAAGGGTCTGAGAGTTTAAGTAACTGGTCCAATAAATGGTCAAGCCCTCTTACATGCAGGCAATCTGACTTGAGTGGGCTTGAACTACTATAGTCCCACTCAGTAACTGGGACCCTTTAAATGTTTGTGAGAGACAAGAACAAAAATTGGAATCATGCTTGGATCTTCAAAATAATTACTGCAGTATATGATAAACTGTGGAAAATTCTGAAAGAGATGGGAATACCAGACCACCTGACCTGCCTCTTGAGAAACCTGTATGCAGGTCAGGAAGCAACAGTTAGAACTGGACATGGAACAACAGACTGGTTCCAAATAGAAAAAGGAGTATCTCAAGGCTGTATATTGTCACCCTGCTTATTTAACTTATACGCAGAGTACATCATGAGAAACGCTGGGCTGGATGAAGCACAAGCTGGAATCAAGATTGCCAGGAGAAATATTAATAACCTCAGATATGCAGATGACACCACCCTTATGGCAGAAAGTAAAGAGGAACTAAAAAACCTCTTGATGAAAGAGGAGAGTGAAAAAGTTGGCTTAAAGCTTAACATTCATATGGCAGTTCTATTTCCAGTTTTTTAAGAAATCTCCACACTGTTTTCCATAGCGGCTGTACTAGTTTGCATTCCCACCAACAGTGTAAGAGGGTTCCCTTTTCTCCACACCCTCTCCAGCATTTATTGCTTGTAGACTTTTGGATAGCAGCCATCCTGACTGGCGTGTAATGGTACCTCATTGTGGTTTTGATTTGCATTTCTCTAATAATGAGTGATGTTGAGCATCTTTTCATGTGTTTGTTAGCCATCTGTATGTCTTCTTTGGAGAAATGTCTGTTTAGTTCTTTGGCCCATTTTTTGATTGGGTCATTTATTTTTCTGGAATTGAGCTTCAAAGTGTAGGGGAAAAAAGGAAAAAAAAAAAAAAAGCTTAACATTCAGAAAATTAAGATCATGGCATCTGGTTCCATCACCTCATGGGAAATAGATGGGGAGACAGTGGAAACAGTGACAGACTTTATTTTGGGAGGCTCCAAAATCACTGCAGATGGTGACTGCAGCCATGAAATTAGAAGACGCTTACTCCTTGGAAGGAAAGTTATGACCAACCTAAATAGCATATTAAAAAGCAGAGACATTACTTTGCCAACAAAGGTCCGTCTGGTCAAGGCTATGGTTTTTCCAGTGGTCATATATGGATGTGAGAGTTGGACTGTGAAGAAAGCTGAGCACCGAAAAATTGATGCTTTTGAACTGTGGTGTTGGAGAAGACTTTTGAGAGTCCCTTGGACTGCAAGGAGATCCAACCAGTCCATCCTGAAGGAGATCAGTCCTGGGTCTTCATTAGAAGGACTGATGCTAAAGCTGAAACTCCTGTACTTTGGCCACCTTATTCAAAGAGTTGACTCATTGGAAAAGACCCTGATGCTGGGAGGGACTGGGGGCAGGAGGAGAAGGGGACGACAGAGGATGAGATGGCTGGATGGCATCACCGACTCGATGGGCATGAGTTTGAGTAAACTCCGGGAGTTGGTGATGGACAGGGAGGCCTGGCGTGCTGTGATTCATGCGGTCGCAAAGAGTCGGACACGACTGAGCAACTGAACTGAACTGAACTGAATACCATTCTGCCACTGATCTTGGGGACACTGATTGATAAGCATATCAAGAGGAACTCAATAAAGTTGGTAAATAATCAAAGCACATCTCTAAGAACCCCTTGGAACAGCTTTGGACAGAGTGTCTTAGAGTCTGGGTAAATAATGCCTATGCTGTCTGGAACCTTCCCTTTGGGACAACCTCGACCTCCAAACAGCCCCCAGAGCAGACAAGCTCATTCCCACTTTCACCAAAGTGGGTGGGGCTTTCCCTTCACAGAAAGGCTTCAATCTTTCCATCAGCCCTTCACAGTACCTGTGCATTTTCTATGGGCATTTCCTAGTAACTAAAGTAACCATCCTTCTGGAACGGGTCATAGGGCAGGAAAAATATTGGGTGGCAAAAGTTTCCTTATCCTGTCCTCTCTCCTTCTCTGAACTGGGGGCCTTATTCAGTTAAGCTTTTGAATAAAATTTAAAAGTCATTCTAAAAAGATTTTCTATTTCCATGAAACATCAGTCTCTCTAAAGGTTTGCATAGTCTGAGTCCTGTGTTCCTCAGTACCATGGACAGCCCCTTATCTGATGCCTGGTACTAGGAAGGAGAAGAGGTAAAGTCCATTTACTCAGTTTTACCCCTGCTATATCTTCTTCCACATTTTATTCCAGTCACAGTACTTCATCACCTCCTTCTCTACACAGGATACTTCTTCTTCCCAAAAGAACCTTCTCTGCACCTCCTACGACATACACAGAACTTTTGCCCTCCTTGACTTGACTTGGTGACATTCTCAGGGGTCACTCTGCTGCTGCTTCCTCTAGGAAGCCTTCCTTGATCAACCTCCCATTAGGTCTTGGGACTCCCCAGACCCCTGATCATATTCTTGCCACAACCGACAAAACTGACAGTATAATCACCTATTTCTTTGTCTGACTTCCACGGGCAAGGATATTATTTCACTCTCTCATTTTATCCAGAATCCTAACACATCTTAGGAGTTCTCAAATGACTGGGGGAATATATGAACAAATAAATGGGCAGTTTGGGGTTTCCTGTGTCTACAGTCTCTTTGCTCTTCAGCAGAGAATCCTACATAAAGATAATGCTTCTTGCTCTTCTTTCTGTTCTTCACAAGGCCTTGCCCAGAGCAAGTGCTCAATACTGTATCATTGACTGATTCCCATCAAAAGTAATCTTGATTGGAGAAATTTCAGATGCTTCTGATGGTACTAACCTGAGGGCTCTGAGTCCTAATAACCTAGATCCATAATCCATTTTCAAGCTTTATCCCTCACAGTTCCAGCCCCCAAATCCTTTAACATACTGTACTGCCTAGAGTTTTCTGACAAGATCTACACTTGAGTATCTCTGAGGTTTTGTTTGTACTGTTGTCTCTACCTAGAATGCCTTTCCCCTCTTTTGTCCAGTTAGAAAATACTGTTCAGGTCCTAAGTTTTAACTTAGTACCCCCTCATCAGGCAGACACCTACTGGACTTCACACTCACTACTATCAAGGTATTCTCTACACTAAATCGAGGTAAGTGTTTGAGTGTTAATCTCAGTGCTGTGAAGTCCTTGGAAACAAAACAATATCTCACTGAAATGTGCCTCTGTGTCTAGAACTTATCCTGGACCTGGAACATTGAAAGTATCAGTAGGAATGAACATGTGACACTCAGCAGGACAAAAGCAGACCCGAGGGGGTCACCCACAGTGACTGCAGCTTAGATTCTTTACCTTCAAAGCCATGTTCCAGAAAAGCTAGCCAACTCACACATAGAAAGCAAATGACCATGTTCAACAGTAAGTTTGTAGAGAAGGCAAAACAAGAGCTGAAGCCTCCAGACCCCAGCCTTGCACCTTTGCACTTGTCAGCCCAGGAGGGTCATTTATCTCCCTTCCTTGATCACTGGGAGTCATGTCTCCAGGGGCTGAGAGAAGGATCTGGCTACCTAAGATTCCTTATACTCCTTAGACTCCAGGAAACAAGTGGCTCTTCATCTTATCCAGATGTGTCTTCCCTGAGGCTGCTGCAGACAAATCTGATTTGCTTCCTCTCAATCATCTACAGGTTTCCCAAGTGGCGCTAGGGGTGAAGAATCCTGCTGGCAATGCAGGAGACATAAGAGATGCAGGTTCGATCCCTGGGTCAGGAAGGTGCCCTGGAGAAGGGCATGACAATCTATTCTAGTATTCTTGCCTGGAGAATCCCCTGAACAGAAGAACCTGATGGGCTACAGTCCATAGCATTGCAAAGAGTCAGACACAACTGAAGTGACTTAGCACGCATGCACATTTGTCTGTGAAATACAAATATGCTCCACTGGTACACCAACAAGACCCATTGTCTGCCTCTGTGCAGAGGCCGATAATGTCAATTAGATGCCAAAACTCACTAACAGGTGTGCTGATTGCCTCTGCAAAATGATGTGCTGGAGCGACACGCCAAGTGGGAAATAGACAAGAAAGAACATTTGGTCCCTCCCCTCATCCCCAGCTCTGTTATTAGCTTTTCCATTCGGTCCTTGACTGCCATAAATTAACTCTCCGCTCCCCCCCTGCCCCTGCCATAGAAACGGAATCACAGTTGTGCTTCATCTGTGCGTTCTACACCAGTCACATTTCTAATATCGAAAGCCCTGCTCACTACTGCACCACGGCAGTGCTGACCCTGAGGTTTTTCTCTAACTCCCCTTCCCCCAGTCCTACCACCCCCCACTCACAGCTCGCTGGGTGAGCTTCCTAAGGAGGGAAAGCTCTCAGTCTGTCATTTTCCTACTCAAAAGCCTTCGGTGACATCCCATTGTCTGTTCAATCAAGTGTGTATTCTTCAGATGGGCACTCAAGAGTCTTCTCTCTGTAGGCCCCACACTATCTTGTGAAATCATCCTCTGCTGCACATCAGCCCACCGTGAACTCTGTAATCTCCTTTTCACGTCTGCTTCTTCCAGTGAGCTTCTGTCCAGAATGCCTTTTCCTACAAACTCAGTCCAGTGAAAACTCTTCCTCCAGAGCCACTTCTGCCAAAAATACCTGTGTAGAGCACCTGAATCAGAATTGCTTCTTCTTCCCCCAAATCACAAAGTTATCAGTGTAGAATTACCAGCTCTTGAGCATTTACAGCACAGGCCAGACACAGGTCAATTGCCTTATTTGCGTTAACTCCATTTCACTCTTACTCTCATTTCACAGATGGGGAAACTGAGTCTCTAAGAAGTGAAGCAACTGGTCCAAAGTCAGAGAGTGTTAAGAGGCAGAATCAAGTATTAAACCCAGTGTGAAAAGTAAAAGTGTTAGTCTCTCAGTTGTATCTGACTCTTTGACACCCCATGGACTGTAACCCACCAGGCTCTTCTGTCCCTGGAATTCTCCAGGCAAGAGTATTGGAATGGGTAACCATTCCCTTCTCCAGGGCATCTTCTGACCCAGGGATCAAACCCCAGCCTTCTGCACTGCAGGCAGTTTCTTTACCATCTGAGCCACCAGGGAAGCCCCATTAAAGCCAGAGGGAGCGATTCCAGTGCATAGGCTCTGATGATACATAGTACACAGAGCGTGCTCACATCTTTAGGAGACTGTTTCTGATCGACATGTACATGAGGATTCATTTCTGGGACTCTCTCTAATTACCTCTAATATCTAATTCTGAGAGAACATGCTATTTTCACCTGTGTATGCATCCTGTTCAAAAGCAGAAGTTCAAAAATGCATGTTGTTAGATTTTTGAAGCCGTCCAATCTATCCTGGCGGGGAGCATATCTATCCCTGGATCTACTTTTTACTTGAAGAGTGTCTTTAGATTTGTTGCGTGAAAATGTAGATTTAAATCCTCCTGGCATATAAGCTGGGATCAGTGATCATTTATATCTAGGGTCTATGGCTGGGAGCTGCAGGGGTGATTTATTTAATGCTTCCAGCCTGTGAAATCAAATGGTGTCAGCCTATACTCATTAGGGCACCATCACCTTTGGTTTCTACCTTCCAGGATCCTACTTGGGAAAAAAAAAAAACAACTTTGTGCTTCCTTGCTGCCTTCTGAAATCTGACTTCCTTCCCCAAGTTCATAGTCACTCTGACAGGCCCTGCTGCTCACAGATGGAGCTGCAGAGAAGCCTGCCCAAAGATAATTTTCATTTCAAAGCTCAAACATGAAAAGCGCTCCCTTGCTGGGTAAATGAACCCACTGTTTTCCTGTTAAGTCAAGCTCTTTTGAAGGGAAGCTGGAGAAAGAAACTGGCAGAGGAATTGGGGAGAGAGGAAGTAGAAAATAAAACTTGGGTAGCTTTTTTTTTTTTTTATCAACTTCAATATTTCAGCTAAGCTCAACTTGACTGAGTGAATGAACCATGTTTTCCTAAGATGCATTGAGAAGGGTAAATAGTGGAGAGGGCTTCTTTAACCATAAGGTCTGGTGTCTGGGACCCTTGATCTAATTGAAATGACCAATTAAACTGTTTAATCCAGCACCTAGACCCCTGCAGTTGTTATTGCTGTTTAGTCACTCATTCGTGTCTGACTCTTTTGCGACCCCATGGACTGCAGCACAATAGGTTTCCCTGTCCTTCACTATCTCCTAGAGTTTACTCAAACTCATGTCCGTCGAGTTGGTGATGCCATTCAACCATCCCGTTCTCTGTTGTCCCCTTCTCTTCCTGCCTTCTATCTTTCCAAGCATGAGGGTCTTTTCCAATTAGTAGTTTGGATTGTAATCACTGGGGAGGTTCATAAACATCCATCTTCTTTTTGCAAAAAAATGGTACAAGTCCAACTTTCTGGAGCCCCAGTTCCATGAAGTAGTAGTTTTTGTAGTAGCTTTTCTACTTCTAGAAAATTGCAAATGAGGAAAAAAAAAACAACTCTGGAAGGTTTTCATAGTGGGCAAGGGTTACATTCTCCCTCCCTCGAATTCCTCAGTATCCCTTAGGTCTGGGCCATCTTTTCTCCAACAAGTAGAAGTGATTCTAATGTTTGAATGATTTATAGCACTCAGCTACTCAGTTACCTGGCTCTGAACAGCATTTTTCTTTTTTCTGAGAATATCTGCAAGTTTTAAGAAGACTCTTTGTAAAGTCTGGAGAAATGTGGGAGAGCAGGAGTGAAGTAAAGAACAATTTTCAGACCATGCAGCTGGTCATCCTCAGGCCCAGAAAACATAAAGAGGGATCATCATCACTATTACAGATAGTCTCTGAGACTCTACTCTGGTTTAAGTTCTGCGATTCTAGGATATACACTTCAAACTCCTCAGATCAACAACAAACTCCTTCCACTATCAGTTGACTCTTTTCCTTGGTCTTATTAATTTATTATTATTATTTTTTTTAATTTGGGCATGCTCAGTTGCTCTGCAATGTCCAACTCTTTGTGATTCTGCCAGGCTCCTCTGTCTATGGAATCTTCCAAGCAAGAATATTAGATCGGGTTGCCATTTTCTATTCCGGGGGATCTTCCCAACCCAGGGGATCAAACCCACATCTCCTGTGTCTCCTTCACTAGCAGGTGAATTCTTTACCACTGGGTAAACTGGGAAACTGGGGCTTAATAACAGGAGGCTCTAATCAGTTAAGAGCTTTAGAGAATGCTCTTGCTTTGAATGTTCTGACACAGTCACTGTTACCTATCTACCTCTTTATGGATTGAGCTGATTGAACCCATTCTTCCAATGGCAGATGTGAGGGTGCACATACAAACACATGCACACACACACAGGCTGGCTGGAGTTGGACCATTGCTAAGAGTTAGAGTGGAGCTAGGATTAAACTCCTAATACCCAATGCATTTAACAGGGACCCTGGACTGGACCACTGGGAAACTCAATACTCCATTAGTTGTCCAGCTCTATTTTACTTCCTTTGATACCTAAATCTTAGTCTTGAGTGTTAAAAACAATCTGGATGATTGCAAACAAGAACAAGAGAGCAATGGTAAGACTTTCTTCCCTCCAGGAATAAATCCAGCTCTCTGCACTTCAATTTCACAGAAAAAAGTAAGAAAATGGAAGAAGAGAGTCAGAGAAAGAGATGTTCCTACTTTAGGTCAGTGGACCAGTTCCCACTATAATCTCTCTTAGTAGTTAGCGTGTTAGTGTGAGTTGCTCAGTCATGTCTGACTCTTTCTGACCTCATGAACTGTAGCCTGCCAAGCTCTTCTATCTGTGGGATCCCCCAGGCAAGAATACTGGAGTGCGTTGCCATTTCCTTCTCCAGGGGATCTTCCTTACCTAGTGATCAAACCTGTGTCTCCTGCATTGCAGGCAGATTCTTTACCAGGGAAGCATCAATTATCGATGAGGCCTGGTGTACTGAAGAGGAAGAAGGAAGACAAGTAGAGGTAGGGAGTTCACCTTCCTCCTGGATTGTTCATTAAATCTTCAGGCTTGGAGAGTACAGAAAAGAATGCTTCCTCCATGTGCCTTCCTGACACTACACGACAATTGCATTCACCAGGGAACTAGTCAGATCAGTGACGTGAAGACATCTGGTGGCAGTCATGTCCCTCTTCTTAGGGGCGTGATATGAGGGGGGATGAAAGAGTCACAGAGAAGAAGGAAAATATATTGGCTGTAACTGTGACATAATGTTATATAGGAGAAAATAGGAAAACTGAAGGGACAAGAAGAATAATGGAAAGAATGTGTCTGAAGGCTCAGGATACAGTTTTCAAATGGGCAGGACACATACTGGTTAAAATATCACAGCCTCAGGGACAATTTGAAATAGTGGAAAAATCATAGGCTTTAGAGCAAAGGAGGACTGGTAGTTCTGAATGTGTGGGAAACATATTCCATTTTCCTTTGTCTGCTAATCAAAACAACAACAACAACAACAATTGGACATTATGTATAAGTCATTTAGTAGGAAACTCTGGAAGGAGGAGAAAGAAGAATGACTAGCTAGGGACCTCGAGGACAAAGCTCTACTCTTGGGTGGAGCCTCTGATCATGGTTCTGATTTCCACTCCTGCAATAACTGGGTTATATCTTCCTCCTCCTAGGCAGAGCTGTGGACACCAGGGGGTGGAGTTCTGTCATCTAGGTAACACACAAATTAAGCAGACCAGAATATCACTTTATAGACTGTAAGCACTAAATTTGATATGTAAACCACAAAAGGGAGCCTGAAAGTGAACTCTAAACCCAAACAAGTTTCCTACTCATTATGGACTAAATATTTGTGTATGCTGAAAATTCATACATTGAAACATGATCCCCCCATGTGATGGTATTAGAAGGTGGGGCAACTGTAAAGTAACTAGGCTTAGATGAGGTCATAAGGATGGAGTCCTCCTGAATGGAATTAGTGCCCTTTGTTCAGTCCTGTCTGACTTTTTGAGACCCCCATGGACTGAAGCACACCAGGCTTCCCAATCCTTCATTATCTCCGGAGTTTGTTCAAACTCATGTCCACTGAGTAGGTGATGTTATCTAACCATCTCAACCTCTGCTGCCCCCTTCTCCTCTTACTCTCAATCTTCCCCAGCATCAGGGTCTTAGAAAAGCTGAAAGAGAGCTTGCTTCCTTTCTTTGTGCTCTGCCATGTTGAAGTTGGCAGTCTGCAACTCAGAAGAGGACTCTTGCCAGAATCCAGCTATGCTGACATCCTGATCTCAGACGTCCAGTCTCCAGAACTCTCAGAAATAAATTCTTGTTAATTTTAAGCAACTCAATTTATGGTATTTTGGTACAGAAGCCCAAGCTGATTAAGATTCTAATATAGTAGAAGATTGAGATAGGAATTAGAGTCTTAAAATACTCAAAATGTGTCTATGACAGTTTCCAAAATATTCATTAAACCAAGAAACAGAAAAAATTCAACTTGAATGTGAAAAGATAATCAATAGATGCTAATACTAAGGTAACATAGATGCTGTAATTTCCATAGAAGGATTTAAGGACAGCTATAATTAAAATTGAGCTATTAGAAGCATTCCTTGAAACAACAAAAGCAAATTTATGCAAAGAAATAGAGTGAAATGTTCCTGGGACATCAGGCTCTCAATTAATATCAGTGGAATTGAGAAAACATGTCAGTTGTGGCTCAACATACTCCTGAGTGCTCAGAAGAGTACAAGGTGCATATTATGTACAGTACACGTGTCTTCCAAGTACATGACCACACGGCAAGGTTCTTGGAGTCTGCACCACAGTGAATTCTAAGGAACATTCCAGTAGTCTCTGGCTATTTTCTGAGCTTAACTTGTGCCCTCCTTTATGTCATCAGCTGTTTGAGGACAGAGATTGTATATTTACCTCTCTGTTGTCATCATCACTGTCAACATTTCTGTACACATCCAGTTTTTCTCAACCATAAAATATAGGGTTAAGGGTAAGACTGAATGAGGACAGGTGAGTCAGGACAAGTATGATGGGTTTATAACACGAAACTTATGGAATTCAAGTGCCCTACTTGGAATTGTTTTGAGATTTACCCTGAGCAAACATACAGCTAGCAAACAATTCTTAGTAGTGGCCAGGAGATGCAGAAGACAAACTTCTCATTGTTCATTTTGCTGTAATTCTTTATGAAAACAGCATCAAAATGTTTACACAAGAACAAAAATTCAGACTTCATCAATGTGGAAGATGGTGGGTTAGTGGGATGAGACCCACAAGCCTGGTTTTGAATCTTGGGTTTCGTTAATTTACTAGCCATGTGACTTTAGAAAAGTTGCTTCAACAGTCTAACCCCAGTTTCGGTATCTATTAAATGGAGCTGATATTAGTTCCCAGTTCCTAGGATTAGTGTGAGGAGTAGATGAGTGTAAGCCAAACAGTGTTAATTTTTGATCACATTCATTTAGCAGCTGTGAAGTATCTTAAGAAATGTCCTGCAGATAGTAAGCAGTACAAATAAGCCAAATAAGGAGTGCATATCTAGAATTCCACCTGGTATAAATCATATACCCACTAAGAATACATCTGGCATTTTTATACTCAGATGACAAGAATGCAAAACAGCTATTTGGCAAGAAAGGAAAAAGTAATTTGAAAGGGACCAGCTCTTTTAAATAGAGAAAAATGATAAATAATCATCAGGAAAAGACAAAGGTGAGTTTTTTTTTTTTTTTTTTATCTGTCTTAAGTGAAAATTAGAAGAAAGACCCCAAGTTTCCAGAACAAATCTATTTCTCATCTCCTGTGTTAGAGAAAGAGAATTCAGCTGGCAGGATTGTAATTCAGACTACATAATTAGATGTTGAATGATAATTAATCTTGGACCCAGAATCAGCTCCCTGCCAGCATGTTTCCTTTCTCTGTTCCAGTTCTCCATAGCCCAGACTCCCTCCCAACCTCAAACCCAAAACCACTAATTTTAGTTTGGGTTAATTAACTTCCCCTCCAAAGTCTCACCTATTGCCTTTCTCTTTGTTAAGCCTCTATTGAATTTCACCACTGATTATGTTTGTTTCCTGAGAGCCTCAAGGAAGGACGATAACTGTAATTTCTCACCCTTTGCAACAATCTTCAAGGACATGGAAGAGAGCCCCTCCCCTTTTTCAATATTGCTAAAAATATGCACAAAACTGACATCAGGCACATGTACACAGTTTGTAAAGGACTGCCAAGAACAAAACGCAAAGGAATGAATATGGTTTTATAAGTTCTATTTTGGGTGAACAAGGCTAAACATGCTTCACTGGTTCCCACCATCACCAATGACACCTAAATTATTCTTGGTCAAGCACTTGCCGATCGATCCTCAAGTGCGTCACATAAAGGAGACAGAAATAACCAGATTTGGAGACTGATTGGAAACGAGTTGAGAGTTACCCCAGGCTTTTTTGCCAGGTTGAATACTGTAGGCATTCTCTGAGAAGGGTAACACTGGAAGGGAGGCTAATTTGAGGGGAAAAACATATTAATGGATTTAGTTTTGGAAATGTTGAGTTTGAGTTGCCTTTGGGACTTTAATAATCTTATCCTCAATTTCTTTTCTTTACAGCAAAGCTCCTTGAAAGAGATATTTATATGCACTGTCTTTGGTTAGGGTTCACTGAAGGAGACTGCAGGGATTTGGGGGGTATTTGTGTGGAAATGACTTATTAGGAAGTATTTATCAGCCAGATTCCCACAGGGGGTACTTTGGCTCAGTCCCCCAAGGAGCTACAGAGATGGTATAAGCCACAACGGTCACCCAGAGTGTCCAAAATGGGAGATGGGCAATGAAACCCCAACTTTTACTTTTTCATTTTCCCTATTTGAAATGTTTTCCTTTTAGATTTTTTTGTAAGGCTGTGTATTTGTGCGTGCTAAGTCGCTTCAGTCACGTCCAGCTCTTTTCAGCCCTACAGACTGTAGCCCGCCAGGCTCCTCTGTCCATGGGACTCTGCAAGCAGCAATGCTGGCGTGAGTGGCCATGCCCTCCTCCAGGGGATCTTCCTGACCCAGAGACTGAACTGGTGTGGTTCCTTACAACTCAGATCTCTACTTAAATATCATTTTCTCACTGGCTCCCAAACCTAAGACTTCTACCACTGCGCCCCCCATCACCACCATCTCCACGTCGTCCACCCTCCAGCCATCACCTCTTCCCCCGGCCACTATACCCTTGCCACTTCCGTTGCCCCCACTGCCAGCAGCTCCGCCAGTGCTACTGCCGCCCTCATCACCATGCTCACCATCATTGCCGCCATGCTCCTGACATCCCCATCATCGCCGCGGACACACGCATCATCACCACCACTACCAGAAGACCCCTGCTGCTGGTCCCCCCGACTCTGCTTCAATCCTCCTCCTGGCACTTTGCACTGCGTGTTGATGGATTACATATCAGAGACTTGTTTCAAGCTGCCCATCCCTTCATTATTAAATGCAGCCTCCTTGAGAACGAGGACTCATTTGAAGCCATATCACCCATGTTTCCAGAAAGCCTACCGCATGGCAGGCATAAAAATGGATCCACTGGTTTGTGGTTTAAAGAATCCCCAGTTAGGAACTGGATAAAGATGAAATCACTATGGAGGAGCAACCTGGGAGAAGTGAGGAGGAAGTTGAAGTAAGAGCCCAGGGAGAGAGCCAAGTTACCCAGGGACAGGGAAACCTCTCATCGTGATGCTGAAGATGAGGGCGTGTTTTCAGACCTGACAGCCTTCATCTTCTCTGTGAATTAAGAGGTACCTTAATTTTTGTCTACCCTAACCCACCATAAGCTCATTTAATACAGTCTAGGGAACAGCATATTATCAAGGGTGAAACAGATCACTAGCCCAGGTTGGATGCATGAGACAAGTGCTCGGGGCTGGTGCATTGGGAAGACCCAGAGGGATGGAGTCGGGAGGGAGGCGGGAGGGGGGATCGGGATGGGGAACACATGTAAATCCATGGCTGATTCGTGTCAATGTATGACAAAAACCACTACAATATTGTAAAGTAATTAGCCTCCAACTAATAAAAATAAATGAGAAAAAATAAAATTAAAAATTAAAATTAAAAAAAATACAGTCTAGGGTAGTTTTTACAGTCTCTATTGGTTTCATTTAAAAACCTCATTATATGAGCTTATCAATTAATCCAGTGTGCTTCATTCATGTTTGACATAAAATGCCTTTTTGCCATTGTATGTGCTTGAAACTGGGAATTTAGTGGGAGAATGAGATTCTAAATGGAGTCCTGGCGTTGCCAGTGTCCTGGTCTAATTAGCTACAGGAAGCCCTCCCAGAAGACAGTAGGAGAGAAGCAGGTAAGGGAACTTCTCTAAAGGCCTCACACCCTGACTTTGGCATTAGTACAGACTTTTATTATTATCACATGAAATCAAAAGACACTTGCTCCTTGGAAGAAAAGCTATGACAGACCTAGAAAGCATTTTAAAAAGCGAAGACATGACTTTGCCAATAGGTTCATTGAGTCAAAGCCATGATTTTTCCAGTAGTCAAGTATGGATGTAAGAGTTGGACCATAAAGAAGGCTGACTGCTGAAGAACTGATGCTTTTGAAATGTGGTACTGGAGAAGACGTGGGAGTCCCTTGGACTGCAAGACCAAACCAGTCCATCCTAAAGGAGATCAATGCTGAATATTCACTAGAAGGACTGATGCTGAAGTTGAAACTCCAATATTTCAGCCACCTGATGCGAAGAGCTGACTCATTGGAAAAGACCCTGATGCTTGGAAAGATTGAGGGCTGGAGAAGGGGCAACTGAAGATGAGATGGTTGGATGGCATCACTGACTCAATGGACATGAGTTTGAGCAAACTCTTGGAGATAGCAAAGGACAGAGAAGCCTGAGGTGCTGCAGTCAGACGCGACTTAGCAACTGAACAACAACAGCAATATTTGATCCCAAGAAGTTACATATTTTGGAGTGAAGATTTTTAGTCATTGACCTGAATGCCCCCTCCTAATGGTCAAGTGGTCTCAGACCAATGATTCCTTGCTTCTGAGCCTCAGTTCCTTTGGGTCTAAATGCCTGGAGGGGTAAGCTGTCCTCCATGGCCCCTTCTGGCTGTTGGATTCTTATGGTTCCACACACTTTCTAAAAAAGAGAAAATGGGTTCAGGGACATGACATAACTTTCCCAGAGCCACACAGCTTCTGAGCAGTGTTAGAGTTTAAAGTCCAGATCTGCCCAGCTCTGACACCAGCCTCTGACCCTCCTGGCCATGCTGCCTTCCATCTACCCAGCCACCTCTAGGGTTTCAAGCAGAGACGTCCATAAACTGACAGCTCTGGGTGTTCATTTCCAGGCTGAGTCTGTGGTCCAGATGGAGGACGGTCCCCTGGACTGTGTCCCTGAACTGATGTGCTCGAGCCTCTCTCCTAAGCTCTGCAGACTCTGCATTCCACTGAGATTTACCTGGCTCTCCATTCCAGGCCCTGGGATCAGTGCTTATATGTGAGTGACAGTGAAAGGCGCTCAGTCATGCCTGACTCTTTGCAACCCCATGGACTATAGGTGGTGGCTTAGTAGCTAAGTTGTGTCCAACTCTTGTGACCCCATGGACTGTAGCCTGGCAGGCTCCTCTGTCCATGGGATTTTCCAGGCAAGAATACTGAAGTGGGTTGCCATTTCCTCCTCCAGGGGATCTTCCCAACCCAGGAATTGAACCCGGGTATCCTGCACTGCAGGCAGAGTCTTTACCAACTGAGCTATGAGGGAAGTCCAAGAATACTAGAGTGGGTAACCTATCCCTTCTCCAGCAGTGCTTGTATACAAACTGCCAAATGATTCAATGACCCAGGAAGAGAAAGTCAGGGGAAGTGGCAAAGGGATAAAGGAAATTATTGAATGAACATAGCACCAGATTAGATGTGGTTTCAGAGCACACCTGACTTCACTCCAACCTGCTGCTTTGTGGGTGGATGCGCAAGGCCATTCCCCTCTCTGTGCCTCTGTGTTCTTCCTATAAATAGGAAGAGCATTATCAACCTCACAAAATTATAATATGAATTAGAGGAGGGAAAAAAGCTTACAGATAACATCTTATAGGTGTTTGATAAATAGTGATCACTTTTATTTTCCTCTGAACTGAGCAAGGGGTGCTCATTTTAAATGGTAGGAGTACAATGAGCTATTTGCTATTCTGAGCAGATGGATATCTTTAGACAGATGGAAGAATCTTTCTGGGGTACAACGTTTCTCCTTGACACCCAGGGTCTACAGGGTACCACGGCACCACCAAGGCTGGTGATGCTGTTGCCATGGTGATGGAGTTCCATGCTTAGTCTAGCTCTGGTCATCCTGAACACAGAGGATGCAGGTCAACAGCTCTTTGTTCGGAATGGAAATGAAGCCGCTCATGATAAGGAAAGCATGGGATGATCAACAACTTCAGGACTGGCACAAGTCTGAGGTGTGTCTAAAAGCGTGTCTCAGTGTGTCTAAAGCAACTCACTTGACTTTAGTAGAACTTGGTTTCTTCCTTTGTAAGAGGAAAATGCTAAACATTTCCTCAAAGTGTTGTTGAAAAATTGAATTAGGTTGTGCATTTGATATCACCAAGGATGATGCCTATTACATCAGTTCAGTTCAGTTCAGTCACTCAGTCGTGTCCGACTCTTTGCGACCCCATGGACCGCAGCATGCCAGGCCTCCCTGTCCATCACCAACTCCCGGAGTTTACCCAAACTCATGTCCATTGAGTCGGTGATGCCATCCAACCATCTTGTCCTCTGTCGTCCCCTTCTCCTCCTGCCCTCAATCTTTCCCAGCATCAGGGTCTTTTCCAATGAGTCCTCTCTTCGCATCAGGTGGCCAAAGTACTGGAGTTTCAGCTGCAGCATCAGTCCTTCCAATGAACACTCAGGACTGACCTCCTTTAGGTGACCCTAGTTGAATGCCAGTTCTCTTCTTCTTCTCCTGTTACTTTCAGGGAGATGAGAAGGGAAAAGGAGGATGAGACTGAAGTAACTTGGAAAGAAAGATGAAGGAGGAGAGAGGAAGAGGTGAGGAACCTGAAGAGAAAGGACAATAAGCATACCTGGAGCAAAAGCATAGCCCCCCGTGTGTGCACCTGAAGCGCTGCTGTTTCAGCTCATTTGCATTCATAGTCACCAATCTCCACTCTATTTGTTTACCATCCCTGCAGTAACAAATCACCAAGGTGCTGGCTTAAAGGACCACAAATTCATTATGTTTCTTTTCTGAAGGTCAGTAGTTTAAAAATGTGCCAACAGGGCACATTCCTTCCCAGGCTATAGGAGAGAATTCATTTCCTGGGCTTTCCAGCTCTTAGAGGCCAGCTTCATTCTTTGCTTTGCAACCTGCTATACCACCCCACCCCTGAAGCCTCACTCCAAACTCTGTTTTCTCTGCTGGCCGTATCTCCTTCTCTGACTCTGACTCTCTCACTCCCCTTTTCCTATTCTTTTTTAAATTTAGTTTTTAGTTTATATTGGAGTACGAAAGAGAATATGTTAGTTGCTCAGCCCTGTCCAACTCTCTGCAACCCCATGGACTGTAGCCCACCAGTCTCCTCTGTTCATGGGATTCTCCAGGCAAGAATACTGAAGTGGGTAGCCATTCCCTTCTCCAGGGGATTTTCCCAACCCAGGGATCAAACCTGGGTCTCCTGCATTGCAGGCAGATTCTTTACCATCTGAGCCACCAGGGAAGCCTCTGTTTATAATGTTGTGTTGGCTTCAGGTATAGAGGAAAGTGATTCAGTTGTTCATATACACATACCCATTCTTTTGTCAGAGATTCTCCCCATGTAGCTCATTACAGAATACTGAGCAGAGTTCCCTATGCTATACACTAGGTTCTTGTTCATTATCTATCTAATATGTAGCTGTGTCTATTTGCCAGTCCCAGTCTCCCAATTTATCCTACCCCTCGCCCGCATTTTCCCTTTGGTTACCAACGAAGAAATTGAAGTTACAGGTCCTGTGCTATGCTTAGTCACTCAGTCGTGTCTGACTTTGCAACCCCATGGACTGTAGCCCACCAGGCTCTTCTGTCCATGGGGATTCTCCAGGTAAGAATACTGGAGTGAGCAGCCATTCCCTCCTCCAGGGAATCTTCTCAAACCAGGGATCAAACCCAGGTGTCCCACATCTCAAGCACATTTTTTACCATCTGAGCCACAAGGGAAGCCCAAGAGTACTGGATTGGGTAGCCTATGCCTTCTCCCCTGAGCCAGGGGTCTTCTGCATTGCAGGTGGATTCTTTACCAATGAAGCCAAAACCACCAAGTAAGAAGTTGCAGAGCCAACAGAGGTGCCCACATTTTGAAATTCTGAGTCAGAGCTCCTCCCTAACTACAACCACCATGCAATGCCTCCCTAGGGATGCATCCCTCTTCACTTATAAGAGTCCTCAGGGACACATTGGGTCTACCTGGATAATCCACAATTATCCCTCATCTCAAAATCTTTAACTTATCTGCAAAGTCTTTTTGATGATGTAGGGTTATATGCTCACAGGTTTTCAGGAACTAGGATGTGGATTCTTTTTTTTTTTTTTTTTTTTTTGTGAAGAGATCATTATTCTACCTACAACATCTGCACAGACTGTAAGGTGAGTATTATCATTGCTCCCTTTTAAAGGTTAAACAATTATAATAATAAAAATATGGCTCAGAAAAATTAAAAATTCTCCAAAGATCACCCATTTGTAAGTGAAAGAGCAAGTGTTCAAACAACACTCTGTATGACTCTATAGCATTTGTGCTTTCCGTAGAATATACTGAAAAGACTCAGTTTCCTCTAAATTCAAGACAACTGTATTAGATGATCTCTGATGGCCACCTTCTGTCTGATAGTCTATGATCCTCTGCTCAGGAATAAAGAAAAAGCAAATCTTAGTTCCAGACTGATGACCTGTTGATTTCTCTTTTCTGGCTCTAAAGGGGGAAAGTGAGATCCTGGAGCTCCCACAACAGAAAGTGATGCAAGACTTTAGAAAAATGCAGAACAAGCCCAGCTCCTATCTATGTGACCTTGGAATACTAAACACAAAATCTGCTTAAGATGCTGAAATAATCTCCCATAGGGCTTCTCTCCTGGCAACCCAACAGTCAAAAATCAATGACAATCACGTTGGCGTTTTGCTAATTGAACCAAACAGGAGGTAACTGGTCTTGAGAAATCCTATAATGAAGTAATTAGTTACTCCATCAGTAAACGGAAATAATAATCACAGATTGTTAAAGCTGAAAATAAACTTTCTGATGATAGATGGGGGACCTACAGCCCAAAAGAGTCCAACACCTGATACAGCTCTTAGCAAAGGAGCTGGAACAGACACCCAGGTTTCCAGGCTGCTGATCTAGGATTCTTTCCACAGGACCATCAACTCCTGCAAGTCTGAACAAGAATATGTGGTTTCCATGTAGACCAGAGCATCAGGAAGGAAGTGATATACTGTAAATGCATGACATCCTTTACTGCTGCTGAGGGCCAGACGGCTGAAAAATCTAGAGTCTATGTACAGCTGGGGAGAGCCTTTGGATCACATGCATCCATTCACATACCATCTGAAGCACTCACCAGCCCACTCAGCTCTCAAGGACTATTTATTTCTTTTATATTTTTAATTATAAAAATAGTGGATCACAGTCGTTGTTCAGTCACTCAGTCATGTCCGACTCTTTGCGACCCCATGGACTGCAGCACATCAGGCTTCCTTGTCCTTCACCATCTCCTGGAACTTGCTCAAACTCATCCCATTGAGTCGGTGATGTCATCCAACCATCTCATCCTCTGTTGTCCCCTTCTCCTCCTGCCTTCAATCTTGCCCAGCATCAGTGTCTTTTCCAGTGGGTCAGTGCTTCACATGTGAGTCAAGGTATTGGAGCTTCATCTTCAGTATCAGTCCTTCCAATGAATATTTAGGACTGATTTCCTTTAGGATGGACTGGTTGGATGTCCTTGCAGTCCAAGGAACTCTCAAGAGTCTTCTCCAACACCACAGTTCAAAAGTATCATTTCAGTGCTCAGCTATTTTTATGGTCCAACTATCACATTCATACATGACTACTGGAAAAACTGAAGCTTGGACTACATGGACCTCCGTTGGCAAAGTAAGGTCTCTGCTTTTTAATATGCTATCTAGGTTGGTCATTGTTTTTCTTCCAAGGAGCAAGTGTCTTTTAATTTCATGGCTGCAGTCACCATCTGCAGTGATTTTGGAGCCCCTCAAAATAGTCTCTTACTGTTTCCATTATTTCCCCATCTATTTGTCATGAAGTGATGGGACCTGATGCCATGATCTTTGTTTTTTGAATGTTGAGTTTTAAGCCAGCTTTCTCATTCTCCTTGTTCACCTTCATCAAGAGACTCTTTAGTTCCTCTTCACTGTCTGTCATAAGGCTGGTGTCATCTGCATATCTGAGGTTACTGATATTTTTCCTGGCAATCTTGACTCCAGTTTCTACTTCATCCAGCCTGGCATTTCACATGTTATACTTTGTGTATAAGTTAAATAAGCAGAGTGACAATATACAGCCTTGACGTACTCCTTTCCCGATTTGGAACCAATCTGTTTCATGTCTGGTTCTAACTGTTGCTTCTTATCCTGCATACAGATTTCTCAGGTGGCAGATAAGGTGGTCTGGTATTCCCATCTCTTGAAGAATTTTCCACAGTTTGTTGTGACCCACACAGTCAAAGCCTTTGGCATGGTCAATGAAGCAGAAGTAGATGTTTTTTTCCTGGAATTCTCTTGCTTTTTCTGTGATCCAATGGATGTAAGCAATTTGATCTCTGATTCCTCTGCCTTTTCTAAATCCAGCTTGAACATCTGGAAGTTCTCAGTTCTCATACTGTTGAAGCCAAGCTTGAAGAATGTTGAGCATTACTTTGCTAGCATGTGAGATGAGTGTAATTGTGTGGTAGTTTGAACATTCTTTAGCACTGCCTTTCTTTGGGATTGGAATGAAAACTGACCTTTTCCAGATCTGTGGCCACTGCTAAGTTTTCCAAATTTGTTGGCATATTGAGTGCAGCACTTCAACAGCATCATCTTTTAGGATTTGAAATAACTCAACTGGAATTCCATCATCTCCACTAGTTTTGTTTGTAGTGATGCCTCCTAAGACCCACTTGACTTCACACTCCAGGATGTCTGGCTCTAGGTGAGTGATCACACCATTGTGGTTATCTGTGTCATGAATAACTTTTTTGTTCTGTGTATTCTTGCCACCTCTTCTTAATATCTTCTGCTTCTGTTAGGCCCATACCATTTTTTTTCCTTTATTGCGTCCATCTTTGCAGGAAATGTTCCCTTGGTATCTCTAATTTTCTTGAAGAGATTTCCAGTCTTTTCCAATCTATTGTTTTCCTCTATTTCTTTGCATTGATCATTGAGGAAGGATTTCTTATCTCTCCTTGTTATTCTTTGGAACTCTGCATTCAGATGGATATATCATAACTTCTCTCCTTTGCCTTTTGCTCCTCTCCTTTGTTCAGCTATTTGTAAGGCTCAGAGAACCATTTTGGCTTTTTGCATTTCTTATTCTTGGGGATGGTTTTGATCACAGCCACCTGTACAATGTTATGAACCTCCATCTATAGTTCTTTAGGCACTCTATCTATCAGATCTAATCCCTTGAATCTATTTGTCACTTCCATTGTATATTCATAAGGGATTTGATTTATGTCATACCTCAATGGCCTAGTGGTTTTCCCTACTTTCTTCAATTTAAGTCTGAATTTGACAATAAGGAGTTCATGATTTGAGCCACAGTCAGCTCACAGTCTTGTTTTTGCTGACTGTATAGAACTTTTCCATCTTTGTCTGCCAAGAATATAATCAATTAGATTTCGGTATTGACCATGTGATGTTCATGTGTAGAGTCTTTTCTTGTGTTGTCGGAAGAGGGTGTTTGCTATGACCCGTGTATTCTCTTGGCAAAATTCGCTTAGCATTTGCCCTGCTTTATTTTGTACTCCAAGGACAAACTTGCCTGTTACTCCAGGTATCTCTTCACTTCCTACTTTGCATTTCATTCCCCTACTATGAAAAGGACATCTTTTTTTTTTTTTTTTTTTTATTAGTTCTAGAAGGTCTTGTAGGTCTTCATAGAAGCATTCAACTTCAGCCTCTTCCACATTAGTGATTGGGGTATAGACTTGGATTACTGTAATATTGAATGGTTTGCCATGGAAATGAACAGAGATAATTCTGTCATTTTTGAGATTGCACCCAAGTACTGCATTTGGGGGGCTTCCCTTGTAGTTCAGCTGGTAAAGAATCTGACTGCAATGCAGGAGACCTAGGTTCTATCCCTGGGTTGGGAAGATCCCCTGGAGAAGGGAAAGGCTACCCACTCCAGTATTCTGGCCTGGAGAATTCCATGGACTGTATAGTCCATGGGGTCACAAAGAGTTGGACATGACTGAGCGACTTTGACTCACTCACTCACTCACTCACTGCATTTTGGACTCTTTTGTAGAACTATGAGAGCGACTTGGAACATTTTTAAGTAAAAGTAGAAATAAATTGTCTGTCATGAATTATACATGTTAATCACATTTAATCCACTAATATTATGGGGAATTTTTTTCAACATTTTCCTTCTCTATGTCGACTCAACAATTCTTTGTAGAAACACACTCCCTGTCTTTGTATAACAATAATAAACATCATTGTGACCAAATGGGCCTCTGCCCGCTCCCCCCACACCTCTAAGTGAATATAATGAACACGAGTGATCTTTGCCTGGGTCACTGTGATTAGTTCAAGTGTGGCCATGTGAACCAAGGCCACCCACAGAAGACCTCTCTAGGGCTCTGTTAGAGCTATTGGGAAGGGGCTCCTTACTATGAAGTATGAGGTCTCTGCATCAGGTTGGCCCTGGAGTCTCATTTTATTGTGGGTAAAAGTTACCTGCCTGACAGTAAGTCAAACAGAGTTTGGGGAAGAAAGAGAAAGGAGAGACGGAGAGAGAAGGACAGAGGAGGGAAGGAAGGAAGGAGGGAGGGTAAGGTGAAGGAGAGAAAGAATCCTGAGACCTTCATTTTATTCAGATGCTTCAGCCTAAACTTGTGTAAATCTAGCTTTGCCCAGTAAATTTCCTGGTTTTTATGATCCAATAAATTCTCTTTAATTAAGTTGATTTGATTGTCTGTCCCTTACAGTTAAAAGAAAGCTGAATGAGACCACAGTTGGCATCTGGTTGGTGTGTTCAAGTGTCAGGTGCCAAACATGAAACTGACTACTTGAGGGTGAGAGCCCCCATGCCCCAAAGCAAAGATGGAAAATCCTGGTGTGAACATGGTCTGTATGTAGATATGTCATGCTATACACACAACTTTGTGCCCTGCTCTTCTCACTTAACACAATTGTAGTGATAATGACAATAGCTTGTAATGATTGCACACTGAGAATTATGGATTCTGTATTTTCCTGGCATTCTTCCTTTTATCACCCAGCTCTGTTAGTTATGTGCTATTATAGTCAGCATTTGCAGGTCTAAAGAAGCTGAAAAACATGCTTACATGCAAATAGTTAAAGAGGGTTTAAACCCTATTGCTCTGATCCAGAATAAGAATTCTTCACTACTGTTTATGCTTTTTTCTATTTCATCACCCTGTTCCTATGGATTGTTTTTTCTTTGTGGTGGTGTTGTTATTTAATCACTAAGTCATGTCCAACTCTTTTGAAACCCCATGGACTGTAGCCCACCAGACTCCTCTGTCCATGGGATTTCCCAGGCAAGAATACTGAGTGGACTGTCATTTCCTTCTCCAGGAGAACCTTTTTGACCCAGGGACAGAACCTGCATCTTGTGCATTAGCAGGCGAGTTCTTTACTACTGGACCACTAAGGAATCCCAGTGTAAACATTTTTACTAGCATACTGTTCAACTGAAAACAGGTAACTATTTTCCTTTTGGGCAAAGGACATGAATGAAGACATAACAAATGATCCGTCCATATAAATGAAGATATAACAAGAGATCTGTCCAGACTGCTGAGACATGGTTTGAATTTTGGTAGCAAAAATGTTGATCTTACCAGGGAAAGTTGGTAACCTGTTCCTTCCATCTCGCTGGAAATGTGTACAAGTTCCCTCCACCCTCACTCCCTGTGGCCCTGCATGGATAATAAAACTCACTGTAACAGCAGAGAGGGTCTTTACTGCTGGAGATACAGAAGAAAGCTTGTCACTCAACAAAGGTGTGTTTGTACCTACTCTGTATGACTGTGGCTATAACAGTGAAACAAACAATAGAAATTCTTGTCCTCTTAAAGCATTCATTCTGCTTGGGGGAGAGTACTTCAATCAATAAATCAAACAAAACAGGGTCTTCCCTGTTGGTCCAGTGGTTAACACTTTGCACCCCCAAACCTGGGGGCACATGTTCTATCCCTGGTCGGGGAACTAGGATCTTGCATACTGCCGGGCACACCCAAACTCTATACCCATTAATATATCCTCTACTACCAACACTTTTAACACTTGCTGACTCTAAAAAAAAACTTAAAAAAAATCAAACATGCAATATAAAAGAGGTTGATAAGTGTTAAAGGGAAACATGATAAGAAAGCAGGAAAGGTTGCCACTGAACGGAATAATCAGGGGACGCCTTCAGTGTGGAGGTAACATTAGAGCAAGGACTTGAAGGTTTCGAGGGACTAAGTCATGCAGAAAAGAGCGTTCCTGGAATGTGTGAAAGCAAGCACAATGGCTCAGGGCTAGAGAATATCTCATGTGCTGGAGACTCAGGAGCCCAGGTGGCAGGAATAGAGCAGATAAGGAGAAGGTTCGAGAGCATATGAGGTCAGAGCAGATGGCGTCAAGAACAGACATTGCAGAGCACGGAGCACTGTACACTGTGCTATGTTAAGCACTTTGGTGTTCACTTTGAACCAGATGAAAGGCCATTTGAACAGAGGGGCAGAATAATCTGACCTCCAGTTTAATGGTGTCCCCCTGGTCTGTGTGTGAGGAATAGATGGTGATGGGCAAACCAGAAGGAAAGGGACCACTTAAGAGAGATGAATGATAGTAGCTTGTGCTGGAGTGATGAGTGCAAATGTGTTGAGAAGTGATCTAGCCCTGGATGTGTTGAACACAGAAGAGAAAGGATCTGCTGATGGATTTTATGTGGGCTGAGGTAGCCGAGGAGCCAAGGATGCTTCACGTACACAAACATCCCCCTAGGTAATCTCTGCTTGGATGGTTGGAAAGTTGAAGTGGACCTTGTCCCTGGAAGAAAGAGATGGGTGGTCACAGATGGTCCATGCCACTCCCCTGCTGCCTTTAATGAAATGTGAGGTGTTTTTTATTTAATCCAGGGACATGGGAGATTGATGCATATACACTATTGACACTACGCATAAAACAGATGACTAATGAGGACCTCCTGTATAGCACAGGAAACTCTACTTAATGCTCTGTGCTGGCTTAAATGGGGAGGAAGTCCAAAAGGGAAGGGAAATACATATGTGTATGGCTGATTCGTTTTCTTGTACAGTAGGATCTAAGACAACATTGCCAAGCAACTATACTCCAATAAAGATTAATTTAAAATAAGGAAACAAACAAAGCAACAGTAATTGGCTTTTCCAGTACAGAACTGGTCATTTCAAATCATTGTAGGATTGTTGATCTTTAAAAACGTGCCTTTTCTTAGAATGTCCTAGGTGAGTTCTACTTTTTTGCCGGTCCATTTCTAAATCATGTTCTGCCAGGTATTCTTCTGTTCTATGCACTTTGTGGTAGTGAACAGTGGAATAACTTAAATATCAAGGAAGTGTTTAAAAAGTTGACATAAATTGCAGAAGATAAAGAAGAAGTATTTATATTAAATCTTAATGTTATAGTAAACCAATACATAGTGGGATATATGGGAAGATCTTACATGCATACAATGATTTTAATAGTAGATGTCAAAGTGGGGGAGATTATGAATGCTCTTTTTAATTTTTCTTTAATGAGCTTCTGTTACTTTTTTATTAAGAAAAAATAAAAGAAATATAATAAAAGATGAAATAATAAAGGTATTAAAATAATTCTATTGCAGTTTATTTGGGCTGTTCCTAGTAATCTCTTGCTATTGGATATTAAGACTGACTTTATTATTCTTAGTAAGTAGAGAATCAATCTGTGGCTCGTTGGTTTTAAAATTGAAAATCATTTTAAAATTGAAAATGAAAGAGTTAAAAACTAAAAATTCTGAAAAAGGAAAAAAATTCTGAATAACATATAAATGTTTTTTAGCGTCTTTCATAGGACATGAAAATTATCAGTATCGCCCTTGAAAATGAGAGGTTAGGATTTTAATTTTAATCAAATCTTCATTTTGGCCAAGCAGTAGTATTGCTCCATTTTTTTAAACGAAGTTGTCATTCATAATTCATGTGAAAAGCAAACAGGCAGTCATCTGTGGCCTCAAGGAGACCACTGGTGCCGTACACAGACCCTTAATTTTTAACTCTGACACAACTTATCATTATTCTTCGACCTTGGAAGTGTATGTTAAATACAAACAAGCATCGGTTTCCCAGTGCTGACAATGAACGTTTCTTCCTCATTAGAGGGTTATGGTGAGGGAAGAATGATACATCTAAAGTTCCTAGTCTTGACGTGTGTCATGGAGTTACTTAGTAAATGACAACTGTTAGTACCTTCTCGGATAACTCTTGGATATCTTGAAGTTCCCACATGTCAATCTTCCAGCTTCCAGCTGGGTAGTCTCTGCTGCCTGCTGAAGCTCTGGTTCTCTGTAGGGGACTTCATATGTGGTTAGCACATTTTTCATATTCATCATGTGTTCTAAGGAGACAAAACAGAGTTGGAAGGAAACACCTATTTGCCCATCACCCCAGACTCACTGAAGCATTCAGCCACTCTTCCAATGAGGCATCGCAGTCTTGTTGCCCAAAAAGCACTGTATATGGAGTTGTTACCTATTTAGCATAAAGCATATTGTGTTATTGTTGTGCGTGCAAGGGCTTCTTATTTCATTTCAGTGGCTTCTCCTGATGCAGCATGAAGCCTTCAGTAGTTGCAGCTCATGGGCTTAGTATTGTGGCTCACAGATTCAGTTGCTCTTTGGCATGTGGATTCTTCCTGGAAGTAAGTGAAGTAAAGTCATTCAGTCGTGTCTGACTCTTTGCGACTCCATGGACTGTAGCCTACCAGGCTCCTCCCATGAGATTTTCCAGGCAAGAGTACTGGAGTGGGTTGCCATTTCCTTCTCCAGAGGATCTTCCCCACCCGGGGATAGAACCCGGGTCTCCCACATTATAGGCAGACACTTTTCCATCTGAGCCACAGGAAATTTATCATTCTTCCTGGACCAGGGATCAAACTGATGTCCCTTGCATTGTAAGGCAGATTTCTTAACCACTGATCCACCAGGGAAGCCCAGGAATATAGTTTTAAGTCTCTTGAATTTGAGGAATGCTTGGAATGTTCAAGTGGAGATATTTAATAGGAAGTTGGTTACATGGCTAGAGCTCAGGCATATGGGGGGAAAGAGCATATAGATGATAGTTGAATCCCAAATTGTGCCCATGAGCAAGTGAGAAGTGTCCTGAGGAATTGTGCTTAGAGGAACACTGATATTTAGAAGCAGGTGAAGTAAAGGAGAAGACTGGCAAAGAGGCTGGAGGAGAAATAGGTCTTGGAGTTTTAAGAGTCAAGGAAGGAGAGAATTTCAAAGACAAGAAAAGAACTGGCCAGAAGGAAGGCAGTAGCTTTAGAAACTGAATTTTTTTTTTTTTTAATGTATTTAAATGTTTCTATGAGAGGAAATGGGAGACGCAGGTTTGATCCCTGGGTCAGGAAGATCTCCTGGAGGAGGAAATGGCAATCCACTCCAGTATTCTTGCCTGGGAAATCCTATGGACAGAGGAGCCTAGTGGACTATAGTCCACGTGGTCGCAGAGAGTCGGTTACGACTGAAGCGACTGAGCATATTGTGTTATAGGCTTACCTGCTGTCTCAGCTGGTAAAGAATCTGCCTGTAATGTGGGAGACCTGGGTTCCATTCCTGGGTTGGGAAGATCCCCTGGAGAAGGGAATGGCTACCCACTCCAGTATTCTGGCCTGGAGAATTCCATGAGATCACAAAGAGTCGGACATGACTGAGTGACTTCCACTCACTCTACTATGTTATAATTGGTTGTGATGTTGTCACATTTACTCTAGGGCTTCCCAGGTGGCACCAGTGGTAAAGAACCAGGCTGCCAATGCAGGAGACATAAGAGTCTTGAGTTCGGTCTCTGGGTCAGGAAGATCCCCTGGAGAACGAAATGGCAACCTGCTCCGGTATTCTCACCTGGAAAATCCCAGAGACGGAGGAGCCTGAAGGACTACAGTCCACAGCGTCACAGAGACAGACATGACTAAGGAAACTAGCATGTACACCCCATTTATCCTAATCCCCCAACTCGACGGGAAACTCTTGAAACAGGAACTATGGCTGATGCATGTAGCCTTCTTAAAGTTGGGACAGTCCCTCTTACACAGAGATGCTTATTAAATGATGATTGAATGGGCAAATGGATATATAAGATCAGGCTTTCTGAGTGACATATGTATATTTCTGGCTTATTTGCCTTTTTAATGTAAAACAGAAAGCAAGTCATAGCAACAGTGTAAACATAGCCATTTTAATATCTTTCCAGTTCTATAAATGGATTTAGCTTCCTCTGGGCAGCAACCAATAGCAATAAAAAGGCATAGAATCGATTCCCCAATTCTCTGAAATAATGTTTAAGTTCAGTAGATGAAATATGTTCAGTAGATGAAAATAGAGTTTAAATGTCCAAAAATGTATTAAACTTTATTTTGTTGCTGTTAAAATGCTAAGAGTGTTAATGACATTAACTGGCTAATGAGAAAGAAGAAAGGAAGAAAACCAAGAAGGAAAATTTAATAAATTCTTAAGGAGGAAAAGTTGCTGGGCTTAGAAATACATACTGTGTGTGTGCTCGGTCATGTCTGACTCTACGCTACCCCCAAGGACGGTAGCCCTCCAGGCTCCTCTGTTCATGGAATTTTCCAGGCAAGAATCCTGGAGTGGGTTGCCATTTTCTACTCCAGGGGATCTTCCTGACCCAAGGATCGAACCCACATCTCCTGTATCTCCTGCACTGGCAGGTCGATTCTTTACCACTGGGCCACCTGGGAAGCCCATCTTTGCTAATATTCATGTAAACTTTATAAGGTTCAACCTAACTTTTAATTTTAACCGTTGTCAAATGACTAGCCCTCCAGCTCCTTCTCTTTTCTGAGCAGATGATCTCACCTTCTACCTCATGAAGGCAATATCATGCCCAGTTGCTCAGTCGTGTCTGACTGTTTGCAAACCCATGGACTCTATGGACTGTAGCCTGCCAGGTTTCCCCATCCATGGAATTCTCCAGGGAAGGATACTGAAGTGTGTTGCCATTTCCTTCTCCAGAAGATCTTCCTATTCCAGGGATGGAACCCAGGTCTCCTGCATTATAGGCAGATTCTTTACCCTCTGACCCACCAGGAAAGTCAACAATCAAAACTCTGGAAACTCACTTTCCTCAACCACAAGCTTTCCTTTCTACAACAGTGGAATCACTATCTTCTCCCACCTTAAGTGTAATTTCATTACTTTCAACTTTCTTAGAGGCTTATCTATCAGTTATCTCTTTCTCTAACATATTTTCTACTCTCCTTTTCTATTTATTTCTCTCATCAAAAGATCAACATTCTCAAATATGCCCAATTGAGATAAAAGGCATCCTTTGTTCCTTATCCCCTTCCAGCTAACACTTTCTACACACTACCTATCTCTTCTTATCCAAAGTCTGAAGAGAATTGTCTACTCTTACTGTCTCCTATACATTTACATGCCCATCATATCATACATGATCATGTATGAATGCGTTTTGAAACTAACAGACATTTTTTGTCTTATTTTACCGATCATTCAGCAATCTACTTGTAGCAAAGCTACATACATCTGTAGCTATAGCTCCAGAGCTCCCCAGAGAAACCCAGCTCCAAAATGGTTCCACTTCTTCCCTCTCCAGCCAAGAGGTCCAGACTAGGTCATCACCACAATAGCTCCTTATCATAGCGGTTCAAATTCCCTCTGACTAATTGTCTATATACAGAAAGTGAAAAGTGTGAAAGTGTTAGTCACTCAGCCATGTACGACTCTTTGCGACTCCAGAGACTGTAGCCTGCCAGGCTCCTCTGCCCATGGGGATTCTCCAGGCAAGAATACTGGAATGGGTTGGCATGCCCTCCTCCAGGGGATCTTCCCAAACCAGGAATTGAACCTAGGTCTCCTGCATTGCAGGCAGATTCTTTATGATCTGAGCCACTCAGTTCACAAATCTCATCACAGTTTCTACAACTTGTAACATCTGAAGATGTGCAGTTACTCATTGGATAAAGTCAGTGTCTCATTAGGCATAAATAGCTCTATAAATTTTGCTCTCTGCATGTCTCTGCAGCCCTCTTTAGCATCCATTGTTGCTGTTCAGTCATTAAGTCGTGTCCAATTCTTTGAGACCCCATGGTCTGCAGCATGCCAAGCTTCCCAGTCCTTCACCATCTCCCGGAGCTTGCTCAAACCCATGTCCATCGACTCAGTGGTGCCACCCAACCATCTCATCCTCTGTCGTCCCCTTCTCCTCCTGCCATCAGTCTTTCCCAGCATCAGGGTCATTTCCAGTGAGTCAGCTCTTCACATCAGATGGCCAATGTATTGGAGCTTTAGCTTCAGCATTGGTCCTTTCAATGAATATTCGGGGTTGATTTCCTTTAGGATTGACTGGTTTGATATCCTTGCTGTTCAAGGGACTCTCAAGAGTCTTCTCCAGCAGCACAGTTTGAGAGCATCACAGTCTAGTCAAAATAGACTTCTTTCAAGTCCCCAGAACGCTAAGCTCGCACCAAACTCCAAACCTTACACATCCTGCTACTTTTGCCAAAAACACTGTCTCAGTCACCTGTCTTTGATGAACTCTTACTAAATCTTAGGTCTAAATTAATGTCACCTTTTCTAGGAGATTTCCCTGAACATCTAGGTTATTTTAAGTATTGTTTCTTATGTACTCCCAAAGTACATCTTTCTTTTATTTTTTCCATTTATTTTTATTAGTTGGAGGCTAATTACTTTACAATATTGTAGTGGTTTTTGCCATACATTGACATGAATCAGCCATGAATTTACACGTGTTCCCCATCCTGATCCCCCCTCCCACCTCCTTCCCCATCCTATCCCTCTGGGTCTTCCCAGTGCACCAGCCCTGAGCACTTGTCTCATGCATCCAGCCTGGGTTGGTGATTTGTTTCACACTTAATAATATATATACATGTTTCAATCTTATTCTCTCAGATCATCCCACCCTTGCCTTCTCCCACAAAGTCCAAAATTCTGTTTTATACATCTGTGTCTCTTTTTCTGTCCTGCATATAGGGTTATCGTTACCATCTTTTTAAATTCCATATATATGTGTTAGTATACTGTATTGATGTTTATCTTTCTGGCTTACTTCTCTCTGTATAATGGGCTCCAGTTTCATCCATCTCATTAGAACTGATTCAAATGTATTCTTTTTAATGACTGAGTAATATTCCATTGTGTATATGTACCATAGCTTTCTTATCCATTCATCTGCTGATGGGCATCTAGGTCCGAAGCACATCTTTCTTATTCTGAAATAATACCCATCGCTGAAATATTCATTGCTTCCCTGAAAATACTGTATGCAATCATTTGTATCTAGTGCTGAACTGTAAGCTCAGAGAGAAAAAGATCTTGTTGGCTGTTATAACTCTAAAATTGTAAATCAGAAGAAATAGTTCTGGAGTGAATGAATGATGGATAGTCATCAATTGATTAAGCCCATCACTATTTTAGATGGTTATTAGAAATGAGTGGAGAGAGGGAGCTCTTGACTAGGACAGTGGCAGTTATAAATAAATATATATATATATATATATATTATATATATATATATATATATAGAGAGAGAGAGAGAGAGAGAAAGAGAGAGAGAGTGTGTGTGTATGTGTGTTTATGTGTGTGTGTGTGTGTGTATGTGTGTGTCTGTGTGTGTGTGTGTGTGTGCTCAGTCGCTTCCGTCAGGTCTGACTCATTGAGACTCTACAGACTGTAGCCTGCCAGTCTCCTCTTGTCCTTGAGATTCTCCAGGCAAGAACACTGGAGTGGTCTGCCTTGCCTCCTCCAGGGGATCTTCCTGACCCAGGGATTGAAGCTACATCTGCATTGACAGATGAGTGCTTTACAACTGGTGTCGCCCTGGAAGTCCCGGCAGTTTTGTAGGAGAGAACAGAATATTCTTTAATAACACTGAGATTCTGCAGAAGACCAGCTAAATAAGCAAAGTGTGAATGTGAGCCCTGGAAAGAAAGAAAAATTAATTTCATATTCTTGGAATGACTTTGGCAACCAATAGAAAGAGACCCAAGTGGAAGATATGAGATCTTGGAAAAATAAAATGTTTATATGATGTAAGTTATGCATCTCCATTAAAAAAAAAAAAAGAGCAATCTATGTGAGAGAGTGGAGTGTAACTCCATCCTTTCTAAACTGTCTTTTATACCCAGGGCCTAAAGAATCCCCATCCTGGCTCCAAGCTGATCTAAAATGTTCAGTCATTCCCTGTTTTCCCTGAGTGACTTCTACCCCCAAATCAAGCTCATATTAAACTGCATTAATTCGTCAGACAATCCATGAGTTAAACACAGATTAGAACAAAACAGAATCGACTTCTTTCTTTCATTAACCCAAGCTGATCTTCAGTTTAGAAAGGTGAGCATGTTCATGGTTTTCCCACTGAGAGGAATTATGAATCTTCATTTTCTCCCCTTGAATATAAATTATTCTGTTTTCTACATATGCGTGTCGTTGCTGTTCAGTTGCTAATTGCTAAGAGTGCTGAGATTGGGGGAAATAATTTCAGCAAAATGATTTTTTTTTTTTTGGTATTTGTCACAAAAAGTGGAAGAAAATGTATCTGTGGATAAAGTAAACAATGACAGTATGTGACGAAAAGTTCTATGGAACCAGAACCAAACATAGAGTCTGATCAGTTTCTTTTTTTTTTGTACAGGACTAAAGCAAAACAAAATATACCTCCCCAGTGATTCAGGCAGTAAAGAATCTACCTGCAATGTGGGAGACCTGGGTTCTATTCCCGGGTTGGGAAGATCCCCTGGAGGAGGGCGTGGCAACCAACTCCAGTATTCTTGCCTGGAGAATCCCATGGACAGAGAAGCCTGGTGGGCTACAGTCCATGGGGCCACAAAGAATTGGACATGACTGAGCTACTAAGCACAGCAAAGCAAAACTAAATAAAATCCATGTTTGCCCCACCTGTCATTGGTCCACAGAAAACAGTGTGGAATTTTCCCAAATTAAATTTGTTAACATGATAACCTATTAGGCAAAATTAACTTAATTTTGTCTCCAAAATCAAGTAAAGTTTTCCCATACTGGAATGCTTTCATAAATTGCATTACTATTTTCCATGATTTTAACTACTCACAAGGGTCTTTCTTCTCAGGGTGAACATCCTATCATGGGCTGTTGCAATTGTTTAAATGGGGGAATGCTTAAAACATTTTCTGTCTTCTTAAAGTGCCAGTGACTCTCCTAACACAGACTCAGATATGAATAACCTCAGCTGAAGCTATAAATGGGAAGTGTAAATTATGTCTCCAGATGTAGGGGGTGTTTCCCACTATACAATGTTCTCCTAATCTAAGAAATGGTACTAATGAGATGGTTCCCAGTTTCAAGGAAAGCTTTTCCACCCTTGGAAATCATATAAATATGTTATGATCTTAATTTTTAAGTATGATCTATAATTTGCTTTGGAAAAGAGAATAAAAGATAATGAGGTGATAATTGCTTTGGATAAAATATAAATGCCACAGATTTTTCCAAGGTCAAGATTTTCCCAATTGTTTGTTTTTCTGCAATTTATTTCAGTCCTGTATCTCAATTCCCATTTGTAGAGTGTCTTTCACTTCCCAGGTGGCTCAGTGGAAAAGAATCCCCAGCCAAAGCAGGAGACTCAAGAGACTCAGGTTCAATCCCTGAGTTGGGAAGATGCCCTGGAATAGGAAATGGCAACCTGATCCAGGATTCTTGTCTGGAAAATTCCTTGACCAGAGGAGCTCAATAAGCTCACAAAAGAGTCAAACAAGACTGAGCTACTGAGCATACACAGAACATCTTTTAATTTTGGTGTCCTCTCACTGTATGAGATCATCATTTGGGCATCACAACAACCTATGAGGAAAATGTTACTATTATTCCTCTATTATGGGTGAGGAAACCAAAGCCCATCGATTAAGCCCAAAGCCCGTAGATTAAGCGATTCCTTGACCAAGGTCAGACAGCTAGCAAGAGGCAGAACAGGGATCGGAGCCCAGGCTGACCTGGTGCCAAAACAAATGCCTTTTCTAGAAATCTTTGTTGTCACCAGTCTCTGATCTCCATCTCTTTGTTAACCTCAGGAAACCTCCTGGAGAATTTTCCATGCATATAAAGGTTTTCTAGTTTCACCATCAGTAGATTTAGAAGACAGAGGCCAGGTCTCGTTCCTCGCTACCTCCACAGAGCCTAGTAAAGGACTGAAAACAGAGAATCAGTCCTTTAGAAAACCTCTGACCTAGGGACCGAATTCCCTATTTAACCTATATTCATTCAGTCCTATTAGAGGGGGAAGAAGAAAATGGAGGTAAGGACCTATAGTCGAAACCCTGGACCCCAGGAGGGAAGCAAAGGGGGAAAAGGAAGCGGGAAGGGATTGAGGATGGGTAAGGAAAATCCCAAAGCTCCCCAGAGGAACTCTCATGTATGTGATGCCCATAAAACCCACTCAAGTTTTGGTTGGCTTCAGAGGGGACTTAGTGGGACCAGGATCAGAAGAGTAGGTCTGAAATAAACAGCCCAGGAGTAGAACAGTTGTACAGAATTTTCTGAAAATCAGCAGAAGTAACTAAAGGCAGAGGAGACACAGTTTCTTAAAACTAACTTGTTCTACTCTCAGGCTGTCAAAAAGTTTCACATCATTACAGGTACTTACACGAAACTCATCATTCTTAACATCAAAACTAACTAGCATCCATTGAGAATCTGGCAGACACTCAGCTAAATATTCTGCGTGTGTTGTCTCCTTTAATCCTCACAACAATCCTAGGTAATAGTTATCATCTTTCTCCCTTTTTTAGGTGAGTAGGAGGACACTCAGAGAGGCAAGTAACTTGCCCAAAGTCACAAAGCAATAACTTTCCAAGCATAAGCTTTCTCTTTTGTATAACAGAGATTATTGCAGCTCCCTATTGGGTGTGATGTCAGGATGAAGAGAAAATGTATGTATTGAAACAGAGTCCTGCATACAACAAATAACAGGGGTTCACTCTGTTATTTCAAGCAAAAAAAAAATTATAAGGTATGAGTGTAGGTGGCTGAAGTCCCAGTTTTTCCATCCAAATATAAGATTCAAACACTTGCTCTGACATCTTCATTTGTGTGCATTATCTTGACTCTAAATTTCCACTGCTTCCTTGTCTCTAGGTGCTGAGAAAAGGATTGAAATATGCCTTGTGGAGTAATTATGAGAATTAAAAGAGGTTATGCATTTTGGTAGAATTCTACCAATGCACCCGTGATCTCTGCCTCCTGGGTTAAGCCCTGTGTAACCTCCGGAGTGTGACTGGGAATGTGACTTGATTCTAACTGACAGAACATGTCAAAAGTGATAGGCTATCACCCCCAAGATTAGGTTCCCTTATATAAGACTTTATTTTAGTGGAGGAGAGAAAGAGATCTCCCTGCAGGCCTTTCAGAGACAAATAGCCATATTGAGACCTGCCTCCAGAGGGGGCAATAAGTCGGGAAAGTGCAGGCAACCTCTGGGAGCTGAGCATGGCCAAGTCACAAAGCTGCAGGGAAATAAGCTGAGTGAATTTGAAAGCAGATTCCTCCCTAGTTGAGCCTCCATTTGAGAACACAGCCCAGGCATCACCTTGGTTGTGGCCTCCATGAGTACCTAAGCAGCACCCAGCCTGAATTTCTGACCCACAGAAACTAACAGACAGATGAATATGTATTGTTTTAAGCTGATAATTTGTGTTGATTTCATATTCAGCAAAGGACAACTAATGTTTGCAAATAAAACATCTAGTACAGAGCCCTGCATGTGTTAAGGCTTCAAAAATATTAACACTGTTTTCCACATATACCAAAAAACAAATGTTTATAAAGATTTACAACAAACCTAGACAGCATATTAAAATGCAGAGACAAATTTGTTTGCTGACAAATGTCTGTGTACTCAAAGCAATGGTTTTCCCAGTAGTCATGTATGGATGTGAGAATTGGACTATAAAGAAAGCTGAGTGCGGAAGAATTGATGCTTTTGAACCATGGTCTTGGAGAAGACTCTTGAGAGTCCCTTGGGCAACAAGGAAATCAAACCAGTCAATTCTAAAGGAAATCAATCCCAAATGTTCATTGAAAGGACTGATGCTGAAGCTGAAGCTCCAAAATTTTGGCCACCTGATGTGAAGAGCTGACTTATTGGAAAAGACTCTGATGCTCAGAAAGATTGAAGGCAAGAGGAGAAGCAGGCAACAGAGGATGAGATGGTTGGATGGCATCATTGAGTCAATGAACATGAGTTTGAGCAAACTCCAGGAGACAGTGAAGGACAGGGAAGCCTGGCATGCTGTCATGGGATCTCAAAGTATCAGACACAACTTAGCAACTAGCAACAATAATAAAGATTTTTACTTCTATATAGTGTATCTTTACAAATGACTACTTGAGTACAATTACTGGATAAATGCCTTCTATATACTTAGGGAGAATGTCTTCTTAGAATTTCCACAGTTAACTTCTCCTGAATAAGGCCTAGAATTACAGAATTCTACTAGTAACCCTGTTCCTCTGAATTGTAACAAGGCCTCAGAGAGATTGTGGGTGTGCAAGATTCAATATAAAGTATTAAGGGCTTTCAACAAAGAGGGATTCTGTGGAGTAAGTGGGTGGAAAGAGACTGTACATAATAAGACATGTTATTTTTTTTAGGTTTTCATCATATTATTAAATTAAATGTCAATTTTAGGCAGATTGAATAACAGTAGCAAACATTTCATTTAACAATCATGGAACAATATGCATATGCTTTTTAGAGCCCCTCTAACAGCTGGTTGGAATTCAGCCTGAGACAAATTCATAAACATGTTATTTTATAACCTGCTTAGTGGGTCATTAAAGAATGAGGCGGGATTTATCTAGCAATTATTCAATGAGGGAAAATAGAATACCTTCAAAATGGAGGCTTCTCTAAGGCTGTTTGAGAGCTTCTTTCTAAGACCCCTGGCCTCTTTAGAGATGCTATTGACATGACAATGACCACACTGACTGAAGCACTAGATGATGGGCCAAAAGGAAGCTGTTTTTCTTTTTCTTTTTTTTTTTTTTATTAATTTTTATTGGCATATAGTTGCTTTGCAATGTTGTGTGAACTTCTACTGTGCATCAAAGTGAATCAGCTGCATGTTTGCATATATCCCCTCCCATCCATGTCACCACAGTGCCTTAAGCAGAGTTCTTTGTGCTATTCAGTATGTTCCATTAGGTATCTATTTCACACATAGTATCAATAGTGTATACACATGAGTCCCAATCTCCTACTTTCTCCTACTCCCCTTCCCCCTTGCTACCAGATATGTGTTCTTTAATTCTGTGTCTCTATTTATACTTTGAAAATAAGATCACCTGTTTTACCCTGTCTAGAAGCTAACTTTTTAAAAGTTAACTCATCCATCCTTTCAATAAATAAGGTTTAGTACTCACCATAAGTCAGGAAAAACAAGCACAGAGAAGTCAAAGAAGTTTAGTGACTCAACTAATCTTATGCATTTGCAAAGAAGAAGGGTTAGGACTCAAATCCATGGCTCACCTCTGTGGAGTTGGTCCCAAAGTGTCTTCTGACCACAAAAGAATCTACTCGTTTCTGTCATAATGATGTAGTTGCAACCCCAAGGGGAACAGGATTTGGTAAGAAAGAATTCATTCCAAAAGACAAATGATGACTATCATTTGGGATGCTCCAACCCCCATACTTAAACTGGTGAGCCCAAAGAGAAGCATCCCACCATTTACTGTCCAGTGATTTTCAGATTGACCAGTCACTCCTGTTGGGGTTTTTGTTTATAATTGTATCACTTTATTGTGGAACCTTGTCCTGAAGTGTGCTCTAGAAATATATTTTCTTAGGAAGCTATCAGGGACCACAACAATGGCAACAACAATCCCACATCACTTATTTCAATGTCTTTACCATATTTGATTCTTCATACTAGCTACACCAAACATTCATTTAGTCAACAGATGTTGATAGATCACCTCCTATTAGAGGGCAGAGTCAGAAAGGAATTAATTTCCATTCACAAGAATAACTCTCAGTTGCTTGCCCTTGTACTACCTGCATCTTCCATCTCTTGCCTTCAAGTCTTTGCTGTAAACTGCTTCTAAGTTTTGTTGCAGTACCCTAGCAAAAACACTCTGTTATTTCCAGATGTTGTACACAGATTGACATACTTGGCTTCCCTGATCAACTAAACAGGCATGGAGAAGAATAACAAAAAAAAAAAGTAGAGACTTTTGAACCTATGTCATGTAAAGGTGGTCATGTAGTTGAGTGACTAATAGGTCTGGCTCTGCAGCCAGATTACATGGATTCAGGCCCCACTCAATAGCATGCATCATCCCAGGCAAGCTACTTCACTTAACTTTGTCTCTAAAAGGAAAATATTAACAATAATAATAGTGACAGTCATCTCATAGGGCTACTGGAAGAGCTAACAAATGAAAAGCTTAGAACAGTAACTGACATTTGGTAAGCACTCAATAACTGCTGAAGCTGAAGCTCCAATACTTTGCCCACCTGAGGCAAAGAGCCAACTCATTGGAAAAGACCCTGATGCTGGGAAAGATTGAAGGTGTAAGAAGGGAACAGAGAGGTTGTTCCGTCTCTCTCTAAGAGATGGTTAGAGAGCATCACTGACTCAATGGACACGAGTTTGAGCCAACTCCAGGAGACAGTGAAAGACAGAGGAGCCTGGTGTGCTGCAGTCCATGAGGTCACAGAGTTGGAAACTTGTGATTTAGTAACTGAACAACAACAATAAATGTTAGCTATTGTTATTATAAAGAATATTAAACATTTCTGTCCAAACTCTCCATTTCTTTGTACAACATGTACATTAACTTTCCCTAGCACAGTTGAAAGAACTAGCTATAAAACCTTTTATATTTGGTGTTTTTTGTAGGAGTGATTCCAAAGTCATTATCATAAACATGGATTACTATTTTACTATCAGGGTTTAATAAGAAACAAATGCTATTTTTAACCAAAGATTTAAAACATGCGTTTTTTTTTTTTTCTTTTCATTCTGACTCCTTCCCCTCCTCGTCATCACTGTTAAAACTGATTGCTTCATCTCTAAGTCCCAGCCCTTTCTGCTAAGTTCCATTTCTACTCTAAGTCCTGGCTCTCCAGCCCCACTGCGTGGTTTTGTATTCTGGCTCTTCTATATCCAGTCTATGAGAACTTGGAGATGCACTTAATTCTGTGCCTCAGTATTCTCATCTGTCAAATGGGGAGGGGGGGGGGAACCTGAACCTAATGTTTTCAGGCCAATAGAATGCTTTGCACATATAAGTTCCCGTTAAATCCTAGCTGCTATTTTCACCCTAAGAGCAGGACAGTTTCTGACATCTTAGCTGTTCGGTTAAAACATGTTGAATTTATTTTCCACAAACAGGAATGCATGAACACTAAGTTGCTTCAGCAGTGTCTGACTCTGCATGACCCCATAGAAGGTAGCCCCCAGGCTCCTCTGTCCATGGCATTGTGCAGGCAAGACTACTGGAGTGGGTTTCCATTTCCTTCTCCAGGGGATCTTCCCAACCCAGGGATCGAATCCACAGCAGGACGCATGCAGAGTTCCATGAAGCCTAAGCATATGTGGTTTAGCCACGGTGGCCAAAACTCTCTCCCAGATGTCAAAGCTCTCCTGCTCCCAGGCGGAACCTGAAAGCCAGGCCTCCCCGGTTCACTTGACAACTGAGGCCAATAAGCCGCCTTAATTTGGAAAATTCCACTCACGTTCCTCGTCTCTGGCTCTCCACATGTCCCCAGCGGCTTTTATGCCAACCTTGAATCCCAAATGTTGAAGAAGAAGAAAGGAGGGAATGGAGACAAAAAAAAAAAAAGGTAGAGGAAAGGTCGGAAATTTAAACTGAATTGTTTGGTAATGGAAAGTCCCTTTCAAGTCTCTTTAATTCTTTATTTGGATTTCATTGAGTGTGTGCCAAGAGGGAAAAAGGAAAGGTTAAATCCTTCTATCAGATCTGGCAAAGTTGCTCAGCCAAGCAGCTTAAGAGACGGATTAGCTCGCCTGCAATGCAGAAGTGTTAATACACAGGGTGCCTGTGGGCCACGCAGGCCCCCTCCTCGTGGGCCTTGGCATCCTTTGCAGGAGGAAATTGGCCCACAAAGGGACAGACCCCCAAGGAAGTGCAAAAGGTCCCTCTATAGAGGGCTGAACGGGGCCCTAGGTACATTCACCCTTTCAGAATGTGATAAATATCACATCCTCCCAAAAAATACTCAAACATACAAGATTTTGCTCAAAACCTCAAGGGAGTTAAGGACCTCATGTGTCCCACTCACAAACTCCTGGCTTTAAACTTTGAGAACTTTTTATTTTTGCTAAAAATCTGACTGTTTTCCACATGTTTCCTCCTGGAATGCCTTTCTGGAGTCAAAATACCCTTTTTAACTAAGATTAGATCTTGAATTCAAAACCTGCTTGTCAATGGCCCAATGTGTCTGTGTTTAATTCAGCATAAGAGTTGGGTTTAGTGAAAGAAAAAGCAACATCAAAAATCCTAGTCTTTGGGAGACATATAGGACTTTCACATTCATGTTATTCACTTGCAGGGTGACCTCACACCTTCAGTTGCCTAGGACAGCCCTAGTTCATGCCCTTTGCCCTGACATCCTTTCTATGTAACCCACTTCCATACTCCAAACATCCTGGCTTGGATAATAAATGATATTGTCATCTTACACAGGGCAGACTTTTAAAATGCCCATTCTTTCCTCCTTTTGTTACAGTCCAGATAAAACAAGCAAGCCACATCAGTGACCTAAAATTTTCTAGTAACTGCATTCAAAAAGGTGAAAATGAAAGAAATAAAATCAATTTAATCTATTTTAATCTAAAATATGATCTTTTAAAAAATCAGTGTGAAAATATTAATGAGATACTTTACGTTCCTCTACTTACAGTGTCTTCAAAACTTACCCATGGCATATATTGAATTGGATCAGCCATATTTTGAGTGGTCAACAGCCACACAGCAAATGTCCCCTGTACTAGATCACGCAGTTCCTGATCAGAGCAGACGGTCGTAGAGTCCTTTCCAAGGGGTAGCTGACAAGTCTGCCTGTCTGGATAAACTTGATATAAGACGGAACATGCTGAAGTCTCCACTTTTGCTGTCCCCAGGCAATAGCTGAAATTCATCATCACCTTCACCCATAATCCATCACCCATTCTAATTTCCTGGGAAATTATAGTTTGCCTTCATTAATAGATCCTCAGCCTTTGAATTAACACAATTTTAAAAGGGAATGAGAAACCACAATTATCTACTGCAAGAAGGAATGAAGAAAGGAGAAAAAAAGGAAGGAAGGGAGGGCGGGAGGGTGGAAGGAAGGGGAGAGGGTAGGAAAGACATGAATTATCCATCCACCTGGCCCCTTGCATCAACATACTCTATTACATTAACCATTGAATTTATTGTACGCTCTGCTGTTAGTCAAGGTATTCTGACTGCCACTCTGACTTGCTGTCCCTATGGTAACTATGTTCAGTTTGCTTCAGCTGTTCAGGGCTACCACCTGGACTTTGCTGTTGCAGAAACCCACCAGTCTGTTTGATACTAGAGATCGCAGGTCTGTGGCAGAGTCTATAATGTTCAACGATGGCTTACGAGGGGCTGCCTCAACTACACATTTGAAACTGTAGTCAATTCTCTTCAACATCACACATTGTTAAAAGACCAAATGTACATAGAATTCTTAAGACAAAAAAAAATATACTAGTTTAGAATAACTAATTTAGTGATTTGATTCTCCTAAACATTTCTCCAATTTTTGAGCTGAGACATTCTCAGTCTTGCATGTGGAGTGCAATGGTGCTTCATAACTTAAAGAAGGGTTAGTCTTGAGGCCCTTGTTCTCAACAGAACACCACTCCTGGATCTGACCTACTCTCCTACACCTTCAAGCTAATCTCATGATTGTATTTTGTCTTTAGGCAGCTCTAAAGATAAGAAAATGCCTTTTCCTGCTAATCTGTAGACCTTTGAACTTGATAAGCTTCTGCACTCTTTTCATGCACAGCCTGTATCTTATTGAAATTATAATAAATCGAATGTCAGTTTGCCCTTGTTGCTTTAATCTATGAGAAATGAATATTTCCTGCCAGGACAGTAAACAAGGATGCCACAGTCATCAGCAAAGATTGCAGCCCTGAGGGCACTTAGGAAGAAGAAGAATGCCAGCCATCAGACTGCAGCCACTCCCTACAGTGAGCCCTGAGGAAAGGAAGCTCAGGATGTGAAAACACGGGATACTGGCCTAGGATAGCAGAGGTGCATACGAAAAGATTGATTTCAGTGAACCCAGACTCCTGTATCGTCCCATACAAAGAAAAGCACTGAATTCCTTCACTTGGAACATCTAATTTTCTTTAATAAATAATAGTCTTTCCAGTAGTCAAGACTCTTGAGAGTCCCTTGGACAGCAAGATCAAACCAGTCAATCCTAAAGGAATTAAACCCTGACTATTCATTGGAAGCACTCTTGCTGAAGCTGAAGCTCTAATAATTTGGACACCTGATGTGAAGAGCCAACTCATTGGAAAAGACCCTGATGCTGGGAAAGATTGAGGGCAGTAGAAGGGGGTGACAAAAGATGAGATGGTTTCATAGCGGCACTGATGATGGATATGAATTTGAGCAAACTCCAGGAGACAGTGAAGGGCCGGGGAGCCTAGAGTGCTGCAGTCCACGAGGTTATAAGGAGTCAGATATGACTTAGTGACTGAACAACAACAAATACAAAGAAAAGTGCTAAAATACTTAACCTGGGATATCTGGTTTTCTTTAATTAAAAAAAAATCTTTTGATGTTCAGCCTACCTGCCCTTTATTATGAAACTTCTATATAACCAGGTTCCTCCCTTTGCCTCATCAGAGCTGTTCTCTCTGGGTTATTTAAGATGCTGTCTCCTGGGTTTGAAGTTCTACAAATTCCCACTAAATAAAACATAAGTCTCAGCTTCAAGCTGTGAATATGTTTTTTAAGTCGGCACCTATTTACAACATCAAAGGCTCTCCACTGCCACTATAAATGATACATTTTCTCCACAATTGCTCTATTTGATTAGAAGTAACTTGAATTCTCATTTATTAACACTTTCTCATCAAAGCAGTTTCCTACGTAGTTATGTCCACCTATGCACGTGTGTATGTAACACACATGTACATATTAATACATACACATATTCTATTATTGATTCACCCACTCTTTTGTGAATTCTGATATTCTTAAAATATGTTTTTTGTTTGAATCTTTTTTCTCCTTCCTCTCTTTCTATGCTCTTTTCTTTCTTCTTTGCCCTTACCACTGAGATTTGTCTTCCTGATAGCTCAGTTGGTAAAGAATCCTCCTGCAATGCAGGAGACCCTGGTTCCATTCCTGGGTTGGGAAGATCCACTGGAGAAATGTTAGGTTACCCACTCCAGTATCCTGGCCTGGAGAATTCCATGGACTGTATAGTCCATAGGGTTGCAAAGAGTCAGACACAACTGAGTGACTTTCACTTTCACTGAAATTTGCACACAATAGATACCCAATAAATCATTCTTGGCTAACTGATGCAATGAACTTTTATCCCTTTATAAAAGAAAAAAAAAAACCTCACAGCCGAATAATTAAACATCTAGGAGTATTTTTTAATTCTAGCTGTCACTAAAATTCCCACTCAACAACCTCACGCCATTTTTAAAAATTTTATTCTTATTTTTTAAAAGCTTTTTGATTTATATTGGAGAATAACCAATTAACAATGTTGTCATAGCTTCAGGTGGACAGGAAAGGGACTCGGCCATATACATACATGTATCCAGACTCCCCCAAACGCCCTTCCCATCCAGGCTGCCACATAACACTGAGCTGAGTTCCCCGTGCTATACAGTAGGACCCTGTTAGTTATCTATTTTAAATATGTTGGAGTGTACAAGTCCAGCCCTAACTCCCTAACTATCTCTTCTCCCAATTCTTTCCCCCTGGGAACCATAAATTTGTTCTCTAAATCTGTGAGCCTCATACCAATTATAATCTGGAAAACTCTAATAAAAAGCTAATTCTGTTAAATGGTTAATGGGACAAAAATTACAGTCTCTGAAAACTTTAACTTTGAATCCCCAGTTCTGAGGATAATTAAAGTCACAGCTTGAGTGCTGCAGGAATTACTATTTGAATTTAATTTACTATTGTGTGCAATATAAGGGCTGATTACTTCCCCCCAGCATTTTGGACTTTGATATAACCCCTTATTCTGAGTTAAATTTACTTAAGTGTCAATATTTTGCAATTCAAATAGAAATTAGCTTTATGTATTTTTACCCTAATAAAAGCAACATTCAACAAAATTGTAATTGTTCTCATTTTGCTTCTATCAAACACTTTGAGTTTGAGTTTTATTTTAGAAATATAGTCTGTCAGCATCAGTAAACCCAAAGTGTTCTTACTTGTTCTTCAGTGACTAAGTCATGTCTGAATCTTTGCAGACCCATGGACTGCAGCACGCCAGACTCTCCTGTCCTTCACTGTCTCCCGAAGTTTGCTCAGATTCATGTCCATTGAGTCAATGATGCTATCTAACCAAGTTATCCTCTGCCACCCCCTTCTCCTTTTGCTTTCAATCTTTCCCAGCATCAGGATCTTTTCCAATGAGTCGGCTCTTCACATCAAGTGGCCAAAATATTGGAGCTTCAGCCTCAGCATCAGTCCTCCCAATGAAAATTCAGGGTTGATTTCCTTTAGGACTGACTGGTTTGATTTTCTTCGGGACTGACTGGTTTGATTTCCTTCCTGTCCAAGAAACTCTCAAGTGTCTTCCACACCACTGCAATTCAAAAGCATTAATTCTTCAATGCTCAGCCTTCTTTATGGTCCAACTCTCAAATCCATAAATGACAACTGAAAAAATCATAGCTTTGATTATACAGACCTTTGTCAGGACAGTGATGCCTCTGCTTCTTTAATACGCTGTCTAGTTTTGTCATAGCTTTCCTCCCAAGGAGCAAGTGTCTTTCAATTTCATGGCTGCAATCACTATCTGCAGTGATTTTGGAGCCCAAGAAAAGAAAATCTGTCACTGTTTCCATTTTTTCACCTTCCATTTGCAATGATGTGATGGGACTGGATGTCATGATCTTAGTTTTTTGAATGTTTGGTTTTAAGCCAGCTTTTTCACTCTCCCTTTCCACCCTCACCAAGAGACTATTTAGTTTCTCTTCACTTTCTACCATTAAAGTGATATCATCTGCATATCTGAGGTTGTTGATATTTCTCACAACAGTCTTGATTCCAGCTTGTGATTCATCCAGCCTGGTATTTTGCAGACCAAAAGCCTTAATTATCAAGTGGATCCATCAGAACCTGCTTTTACTCTTGGTCTCTTCCTTCCTTCTAACCTGAAAAGGCAATGTAATATAATTGAAAGAGTTCTGGGTCTTGAGAGCGTTTGATTTGGAACCAAGCTCCATATGGGACATTGGATGTTTACCATGTATCAAGGGCTGTTCTAAGTACTTCTGAAATGTGACCTCAATTAATACCTGTAAAAACTCATCTCCCCATTTTGCAAATAAGGAAACTGAGGCCTAAAGAGATCAAATAACATATTCAGGATCACACAGCTAGAGAGTAAAATGCTAATCCCAATTCATGCAACAGAGTTGCAGGTTCCACTGCTCCTAACCCCTACTCACTGGATGCAGTAAACTGGAAGTGGCCCTTCTGATTCAGGGACCATACAACTGATTCAAGCCCACTGTTGTTAGTGGCTCATTATATCCCTGACCCCTAAATTTGTCTTCTTTCTGACCTGAGCAAAAATCACCTAAAACCAGTATGTCAGCACCTTTCCAGAGATCCAGCTCACATAATCCTGCAAAGTAAATACTGAACCAGCCACGAGGAACAGTCTGCTTGCCAGGCTCACTCTCAGAAGTGTGGCAGGCTAAGTGTCCCAGGACAGCTCTGTAGGCCCAAGTCCTGGAGCTCCTCACGGCCTCTGGTTAACCACACATGAGGTTCAAAGAGCCAGGGAATGTCCCAAGGGGCATCACCATCAGGCCTGGAGGCAAAGGCTCCAAAGTTTAGCAATCCCGGATTCACAGGATAATACAGGAGCCCCTATTGTCTGGTCCTTAGGACAACATTGTTATTAGTCCAATGTCTAGCCATGCAGAGGAGGTTGACCTGAGAGCAGAGAAGAGTGATGGAAAGACCATCCCGGCAACATGCATGCTCCCAGGGGTCAGATCACCCCCTGTGCTTCTACATTACTTGAAACATTTTGCTGTCCTTCCACTAACCTCACCTATTCTTGCTTAAGCAATTTTGAGACAAGTATCTATCTCTTGAAACAAAAAGAATTCTGAAGATTGCACCAATGAAGTTTCATACTGATGATTTTCCTAGGGTTTGACTTTGTTAAAAAAAAATTCAGAGGCTGAAGCCAACTAAGTTGAGAAGCTGAGAGTGTAAGATCACGAATCAGGACACTGAGAACAGGCTCCCATCTGTAGCTTCCTAACTGCATGACTGTTAGCAAGTTATTTAACTGTTCTTGTTCAGTTTACTCAGTTTAAAATTGCACACACACACACACACACACACATACACTGACACTCACTCTCTTCCTTTCTTGTTCTATTTTTCCTGTAGTAGTTTTCAATTCCAATATACTAAATAATTTACTTATTCATTTTGTTAATTGCCCTTCCTACTAAAACAGAAGCTCCATACAGATGCAGGTGGATTTCCCTGGTTTAGAATGGAATTCAATACATAAGAATTCAATACATATTTGTGGCAGTTGCTGTTGGATATATTATGTGAGTTGATTAGACCATATCAGTAGTTACCCTCTTGAGATTCTACAAACACTGGGAATCCAGGATGACAGTATTAGAAAGGCCTTAGGCTAATTTAAATAGCAGTAAAAGCATAATGGAGATGATACATTTCAACTATCATGATGCTCCTCTAACACATCTACTATTTCATTAAGCCAGAGAATTTTATGCTGATTAAAATTGCTACTTATAATCACTTTTCACTATCTTCATAAGTTATATGTGTCTCTTGTATAGTGAAAATGACAATGTCATTTGACCCAAAGTGCAGTTTTTTTGAGTAAGCAAAACAAGGGAGATGATGGAAGAAAAAAGCTGTTAAAGAATTATTTGGTTTGTGACTTTTCTCAACTTAACTAATCTTCTCAAACCATATTCCACTACCTTAAAAATGGTCATGGCATAAGATAGCACACTTATATAGCCTAATATGTGTTCAACAAATGTCAGATCCTTCTCCCCTTTATGATGGAGAACATCCTTTCCCAGCCTTAGAATCAAGGATTCTACATTGCTGGAAGTTTACAAGTATCAGACTTGTTTAAATCCAGAATTTCTAGAACATTCTATCCTCAGCTTAAGAATTCATGTTTAAAAAACTTTCAACAAACATTGAAGATTCAATGCATTTCCACCAAACTAGCATGGACTCAGTCCTCATAAGAACACTGCAAAATAGATTGAGGAGAGAGAGCTCAGAAAGGGGAATAAAGTTCCATGGCAACAGCACAGAATCAGCTGAACTCTCTGATTCTAAGGATAAACAACCATTAAGGGGGCATCCATTAGATAGTTTATTCCTGATTACAAAAGAGATAGTAGGCACAGGTGGAGGAATGGGAAATGGTCTCAGAAGAAACAGAATAAGGGACATCGGAAGAAAAAGTGACAGAGCAGGTAGGTATTACGGTTTTTGTTCAGTCACTAAGTTGTATCTGACACCTGGGAACCCCTGCAGCATACCAGGCTCCCCTGTCCTTCGATATCTCCCAGAGTTTCCTCAGATTCATGTCCATGGAGTTGGTGATGCTATCTAATCATCTCATCCTCTGCCACTCCCTTCTTTTGCCTTCAATCTTTCCCAGCATCAGGATCTGGGATACTAATACTTTGGCCACCTGATGCAAAGAGGCCATTTTTGCATCAGGTGGCCAAAGTATTAGAGCTTCAGCTTCAACATCAGTCCTTCCAGTGAATATTCAGGGTTGATTTCCTTTAGAATTGACTGGTTTGATCTCCTTGCAGTCCAGAGGATTCTCAAGGTTTTTCTCCAGTATCACAATTTGAGAGCATCAATTCTTCAGGGTTCAGCCTTCCTTTTAGTTCAAATCTCACATCCATACATGACTACTGGAAAAACCATAGCTTCGACTAGACATACCTTTGTTGGCATAGTGATGTCTCTGCTTTTTAATATGCTGTCTAGGTTGGTCATAGCTTTTCTTCCAAGGAGCAAGGGTCTTTTAATTTCATGGCTGCAGTCACCATGTGCAGTGATTTTTGGAGACCAAGAAAAGAAAATTTGTCACTGTTTCCAATTTTTCCCTTTTATTAGCCATGAAGTGTTGGGACTAGATATCATGTTTTGAATGTTGAGTTTTAAGCCACCTTTTTCACTTTCCTCTTTCACCCTCATCAAGAAGCTCTTTAGTTCTTCTTCATTTTCTACCATTAAAATGGTATCATCTGCATATCTGAGGTTGTTAATATTTCTCCTGGAAATCTTGACTCTAGCTTGTGATTCATCCAGTCAGGCATTTCACATGAGGTACTCTGCATAGAAGTTAAATAAACAAGGTGACAATATACAGCTTTGACATACCCCTTTCCTAATTTTGGACCAGTCAGTTGTTCCAGGTCTGATTCTAACTGTTGCTACTTGACCTGCATACAGGTTTCTCAAGAGTCAGGTAAGGTGTTCTGGTATTACTGTCTCTTTAAGAATTTTCCACAGTTTTTTGTGATCCGCACAAAAGATTTAGTGTAGTCATTGAAGCAGAAGTAGATGTTTTTCTGGCATTCCCTTTCTTTCTCTATGATCCAAAGAATGTTGGCAATTTAAATATTTTAGCTAATGATATTAATATTTAGTACTGACTGAACACTTGCTCCATGCAAGGCCCTGAGTACTTTATATATATTTTGTCAATCTTCTCAAAACTTTTCATCTTTAACCCACCATGCCAATGAGAAAACCAAACCACAAAGAAGTTAAATATATTTCCAAGATCTCATAGGTATTGAAATGGTCACTGCTAACTCCCTTGAGCTCACCAAGCCTTATCTTTCAATATTCCATGCAATACTTAGAGGTTTAATACCTATTCGGCAGTCAGTGAACTAGCACTATTGCTCCTACTGCCAAGAATCTTGAAGAATCTAACTCAATGATCTTCTGAGGCGAGGTTTACGAGTATGATCCAGGCAAGTTGAGGCTGGTAACTAGTAAAAATCAACAGGAACAATGTTAACAATCTTGAACACTGCAGAAAAAAAAAATGCAAATAGAAAACAGTAAAGAATACAAAACAATACAGAAGACAAATGCAAAAAAGTGTATACAAAATAATACAGATTTGTTTTCTAATAGGATCATTAAAAAGCAAAACACCAGACCTGCTGTTGCAGGGGAAAACAGAGTGAACCCACAAGTACTGAATGATGCTTCTGGATAACAGCCACTTCTTCTCTGCTGTGTTATTTTATTTTCACATCTGTCATGCCATGGGCATATATTATATTGCTTTTATAGATGAGAAAACTGAGGCACAGGTACACTTTCTGCCTCACCCAAGGGCACTGGTCTAGCAAGGAAGAGAGTCTCATTTGAATTCAGGTCTGTCTCCAAAGCCTTGTCTGTCTCTTTCCCTTTCAAGACTATATCAAGAAGGAAACACAATTTTGCCTCTGCTATGAGTCAGTCTCTCCTATGGGTACAAAACGGAGGCTACTATGATACGATGTCTTATGGCGTGGCACCAAATTACATTTCAGGTTTGCATACAGAATTTACATGAACTTTGATCTTTATAGTTATCATGTGTAAAATTGTAATAGTAGTAATGATTATAGTAATGAAACCAACCTTACAAGATCATCAGAGGGATTACAAAAGCCAGCACATATAAAACTCTCCACATCGAATCAAGATTTATGCTCTTGATTTGTGCTCTTACTAAAATTAGTGAACTAGGCTTGGATTTTCCACTGAGCAGCTGAGAGGTCTTGGTGAGTTGATTCCTCTCCTCTAGGGCTCTGTGTTCCCATCCACACAAAGCGGTAGACCAGATGCCTTTAGGAAGGGCCCACCCCCAAAAGGCACAATGATCTCAAACAGGAGATAGCAAATATCCTCTATCATGAGAGGGTAGTGAAGGGGAAGAAATAAACCTTGATCTACTCTCTGATAGAACAGGAGACCAAACCCTCACCACCCACCTCGCTGGGATCTGGGAAGGATTAATGAGACACAAGGCTCGGTGTTCTGCCGAGAGCTATTACTGCCTTACAGGGGGAAAAATCCCATTGTTGCCAGCAAACAAGACTGACAATTTGATGAGGTGTGAATATTTTTAGTGTAGCAGTATGTAAACACTGCTTTTTTTCATCAAAGTCATCATTCTGTGCACACACCCTTCTGCATTTTTATGAGGCCATTTTCTCCGTGGCTGTAAATATTCTGTGCTTGCCCTTTTACAGGAGCTCAAAGAATGTGCTGATCAGGGGCCCCCGCTGAACCTCTGAGCTGATTCCTAAGGCTCACCACATTCTCTGGGAGAAATGTTAATAGGCATATTCACATTTCATGCTGATGTGCTTGCCTTCCTTCTGGCCAATACAAATTGTACCAGGCAAGGCCAGGGGCAAAAGGAGTTCTCTGTGGGAGAGGGTTCAAGCTGTCTGGCAGTGATAAATAGGAAGCAGCATCATGAGTGCCAAGAAGTAAAAGTGGGAAAAAGGCAGGAAGCCTGGTTCCAAGTTCTGTCCCTGGGGCACTTGCTTAAAAAAGCGGAAGACTAAATCCTCAAATGGATACCTTTTCTTTTTTCTTTTTATATTTTTATGTGGACCATTTTTAAGGTCTTTATTGAGTTTGTTATATTATTGTTTCTGTTTTATATTTTAGTATTGTGGCCACGAGGCATGTAAGATCTTAGCTTCCCAACCGGGGATCAAACCCAAACCCCCTGCATTGGAAGGTGAAGTCTTAACCACTAGACCACCAGGGAAGTCCCAAACCAATACCTTTTCAAAAAACAATTCCACCATTCATTGCTTTGACAGGCATTTACTGGGCACTAAGTCCCAGCTCCTGCACCACCGACTAGGGTATAAGAGTGAAAACAACTTAGCTCCAGCCTTTACAGGGATTGTGTTTCAGTGAGGGACTTGACATATAAATACGGTGACAGGTCAGGGCTAAGTGTTCAGTACATAAACCCTCTTCCCTCCCATCCCTCTGTCCATAAAACCCCTGAAGGGTCATCTTCCTCTACAACATCTGGGAAGAAGGTGATTTGTATCATATCTTCCGTGGATGTGTATGCATGGCAACTGTCTCCACACTTGATATCTGTGCCACAGTCTCACATCTAAGACTCTAGGTCCTTGGTGGTCTGGAACTCTGTTACCGCACTGATGAGGGCCTTGAGCCATGAGTGAACGAGGGGCAGGTCAGGCTCCCCCTCAACACTGCTGCATTTCCTACAAGGCTACTACACAGAGTTGTGTGCACAAATCTAAAGCCACTGAAGGGTGACAATCACAGAAAGTAAAAATATAAAAACATACACTGGAGACCAAACCTGTCAATCCTAAGGAAATCAACCCTGAATATTCATTGGAAGGACTGCTGCTGAAGCTGAAGCTTCAGTACTTTGGCCACCTGATGGGATGAGTCAACTCATTGGAAATGACCCTGATGCTGGGAGAGATTGAGGGCAGGAAGAGAAGAGGGTGACAGAGGATGAGATGGTTGGATGGCATCACTGACTCAATGGACATGAGTTTGAGTAAACTCCAAGAGATGCTGAAGGACAGGGAAGCCTGGCATGCTGCACTTCATGCTGTCAAAAAGAGTCAGACACGACTGAGGGACTGAAAAGAAACACCAAAAACAGCAAATCCTGCCATGTCTACCGCCAGAACACCCCCCACCCCCTAAACAACTGCTCTCCTACTGCCAGTGAGATCACCTTAGTCTCAGCAACTCACTATGATTTGTAATTTGATGAAATAGACTCATAACAGATTTTTCAGATTCTACATTTTTACCCTCTTATCCCCTAAAATCTATTCTCCCTCAACAAACAGAACAAGCTTAATAAATATTATTCAGATCACATCTTTATTGCATGAACTCTCTCATATTTCCATAACAATTAAAACACAAAATCTTCACCGTGGTTTTCAAGATCTGGCTCTTGCTGACTTCCGCCAATCTCTCTCTGACCTTTCTCTCTCTTACAGTCTAGATCCAAATCACCAGCCCTTTCAGTGCCTAGAAGATGCTCGGTGTGTTTCCACCTTTGGGTCCATGCATTAGCTGTTATTCTGTCTGGAATCCACTGTTTTAAGATCTTCACACGACTGATGCCTTTTTATCTTGTCTCTGTTCTAATGTCCCCTCCCCGCTGACTATCCAATTAATCCTGCATCCCTTGAGATGCTCTCTAATAAAATACCCGCTTTTGTTTCTTGCATAGCTATTATCATGATCTTCACACATTTTGCACATTTCTTTGCTTTTGTGTGTATTGTATGTCTTGCCCACCGGGTTTCTAAGCCCCATTAGGAAAAGCATCTTGCTGTCTATAGACTCTATATCTCTAAGCACCTGGTAGGTTCCAAAAGACAGAGGCTTAATACATGAATGGGTATCTTCATAATACAAAGGAAAACTGCAAAAAAAAAAAAAAAAAATTGAACTGTTCACATTTCTCATACTGTTCACCAATCTATAGTTCAGAATGAAAGTGAAAGTGAAATTGTTAGTTGCTCAGTCATGTCCGACTCTTTGCAACCCCATGGACTGTAGCCCACCAGGCTCCTCTGTCCATGGAATTCTTCAGGCAAGAATACTAGAATGGATAGCCATTCCCTTCTCCAGGGGACCTTCCCAACCCAGGGATTGAACCCAGGCCTCCTGCATTGCAGGCAGATTCTTTACCTTCTGAGCCACTAGAAAAGCCCATAGTTTAGAATACCACCTCTTAAAGCATTCACTGCTTTAAGTGAATTTCCTAACCCTTACACACAAAGGGTGGTCTAGACGTAGAATCTATGCCCTGCCAGTGCCTGACCCTTTTTCTCTCCCCCCAGGTACTCAAGGACAGGCAGCCAACATATAGCAGCATATTTTCTGAAGTCTGAATCTTTCACTCCAAACTTTCAGCAAGAAATTTCAAGATGACTGCTGACCCTCAACATTTATCATAACTCTTCAGCCCCTTTAAATTATATTCTCCTGAATAAGATACAGAAATGCATCCCCATTCTTCTTAATCATCAAATGAAAGATATTAGATAGGGAAAACATGCAAACACATAATTTCTGTGGATAAACATCAATTCTCAAACACAATGCTGTCTAAATCCACCTTAAGTAAGGGAGATATTTTTCAACAGCAATGATATCTATAAGTTGTTATCATCCATTAGTTACAATACCTTCCAATATTATGGACAGCAGTGGCCCCTTGCCTAAGACTATGCCCTGGGTCCTCAGTGGCTTATGGGAAACCAGGCTCCAGGTGCGTCCCTGGGTTTCCCAGGTGGCACAGGGGTTAAGAATCTGCCTGTCAATGCAGGAGACACAAGAGGTGTGGGTTCAATCCCTGGGTCGGGAAGATCCTCTGGAGAAGGAGACAGCAACCCACTCCAGCATTCTTGCCTGGGAAATCCCATGGACAGAGGAGCCTGGCGGGCTAGAGTGCATGAGGTCACAAAGAGTCGGCCACGGCTGAGTGGTTGAGCACGCAGCAGGCCCTGTACAGAATCTTCTGCTCTATTGACCACCCATAGCTATGACTAGGCCAGTAGAAGATTTGAAATCATTTTTTTTTTTTTTTAACTCTTTGATCCAGAGCACTTCTTATTCTTTTTTTTTTTTTTTTCAATTAATTTGAATTTCTTTTTAAAGTCTTTATTGAATTTGTTACATTATTTCTTCTGTATTATATTTTCGGGGCTTTTTTGGCCATGATGCATGTGATATCTTAGCTCCCCAGTTAAGGATCGAACCCACCGTCCTTGCATTAGAAGGCAAATTCTTAACCACTGGGCTGCCAGGGAGGACCCCAGGGCACTTCCTTGGTAGATTGTCTTCCTCTTCTCTTGAGACACAAAGCGCTCTATGAGAATCCGTCTGTCCAGACTAGGAAGGAGGATGGTTTTCCTCAGGAGGAGTTACTTGTTCTTCAAGGTAGAGAGTGCTTTGGCTCCTGGGAGGAGAGGCCACGGACACAGCCCAGGAGTGACAGCTGGGAGCGGCAGAAATGAGTAAGAGGTTTGCGAATGTTTCCCAGGCAGGTGATAATGGATCCAGCCCTAAACAAGCGAGTAGAATTACTAGCAAGAAAAGAAGAAGAGAATTCCAGACAGAATCAGCATGGGCAAAGCCCTGAAGACAGGGGAGAGCATGCAAGGCCCTGAGAATCCAGGAAATTTCGCAGCCTAAGCGTAAGGAGGCAGAAAGCAGGAAGGGCCACAGATGTGGCGAAGAAGCAGGAAAAGTTCCTATCATAAACAACCTAGAGTCTCATGATAAGAAGTCCAAACGCTTCTCTGAAAGCAAAAGCAAAAGTATGAAATGTTTCACACAGAGGAGGCTGGAGATTCGATCTCAGGATTTCAGTTTTGTACTGAAGCTTTCAGAGACAACACCCCTCTCTGTTGGTGAACATCGTGTCAGGCTCTATCCTCCTCCCTGGATGTCTGTCCCTGAGCACTCAGTCATCATCAGGGACCAGGATTTCCAAGAATCAACCACAAGGCCATAACCTGAGAAACAGGTTTGTGCTCTTCACTATGAGAGAGCCTAATTGAAGTTCCCGGTAATTAAAATAAGCAAATGTTACTTACATAATGGATTGTTAATTAGGCTGCTTGTGTTTCTGAATGTCTTGTTTAAATAGATGGTGATATTTAGAGGGGATTTTTTGTGTCAGTGGTGTCTTTCTTCTGTCTTATGCGTGACTGTTGATCCTTATCCAAAACAAATTGAGGTCTGCTGGCTAATATTTATGTGATGGGGCTGACATTTTCATTCTTAAGGTTATTAATCAGCTGCTGTATACCAGCTCAGGTTCACGTGGGAAAAAATAACTCTTACATATTATCCACGCCTACTCTTCAAGGCTTCTAAATATCACTTGTGTGTTGAAACATTGTCCTTCTGGATAATATTCCCAGCAAGCCAAGTGAAGAAAACATCGATGTTTAATTGTGTTAACCTGTCTACCCTCACTGCACATGTAAAATGCACCTGTTGTATACATGGGAAAAATAGAGATAAAGGGTAATTAGAATATCAGTTGCCCTGCCTTTTAGAAGCCCTGCCAGGTATGAACATTGAAGGACAGATCAAAGGCTTCCATTTTCACCTAGTTCTGCTCCTGTGTGGTTCTGTTACCTTGAACATGCTTCTTAGCATTCCTGAATTCTTCCAGGTCTGTAAAGTGGGCTGCATGCTGCTGCTGCAGCTTCTAAGTCGCTTCAGTCATGTCCGACTCTGTGCGACCCTATGGACAGCAGCCCACCAGGCTCCTCTGTCCACGGGATTCTCTAAGCAAGAATACTGGAGTAGGTTGCCATTTCCTTCTTCAAGTGGGCTGCATGAATGGGGCTAAAGGAAGGTCCCCATCAAGATGGAAGGTAAGTGTTCTAATTAGGAGGTAGTGCTATTATTCTTGGGCTTTCCAGGTGGTGCTAGTGGTAAAGAATCTGCCTGCCAATGCAGGAGACATGGATTCAATCCCTTGTTTGGGAAGATCCCCTGGAGGGCATGGCAACATATTCTAGTTTTCTTGCCTGGAGAATCCCATGGACGGAGGAGCCTGGTGGGCTACCGTCCATAGAGTCGCAAAGAGTTGGACACGACTGAAGTGATTTAGCACTCACACACACAGGCACACATGCTATTATTCTTAACATCACCACCACTACAGTATTAGACTAAAAAAAAAAAAAAAATCCTTCATCTCTCTAGGAAACCTTCCCTGACCCTTCTTTTGTCCTCTGAAGTGCTGTCTCAGGAAACTAAGCTTCTTTAGTGTAGGATTATTCATACCATATTTTTATTATTATTAATATACAACTGACTTATAATGTTGTGCTAATTTTCAGATTTACAACATGGTGATTCAATATTTTTACTCATTACAGAATGATCACCTACAGGAGTCCGTGCTGTGCTCAGTCGCTCGGTCATGTCCAGCTCTTTGCAACCCTACGGACCATAGCCCGCCAGGCCCCTCTGTCCATGGGGATTCTCCAGGCAAGAATACTGAAGTGGGTTGCCATGCCCTCCTCCAGGGGGGTCTTCCCAACCCAGGGACCAAACCCAGATCTCCCACATTTCAGGTGGGATCTTTACCAACTGAGCCACCAGGAAATCCCAAGAATACTGGAGTGGGTAGCCTGTCCCGTCTCCAGGGGATTCCTGAGCCAGGAATCAAACCAGGGTTCTCCTGCAATGCAGGCAGATTCTTTACCAGCTGAGCTACCAGGGAAGCCCTAGTGGAAGTCTAGATATGAGTTATTCGAATATGATTGACTATATTCCTTATGCTGTACATTAAATTGCTTTGACAACTATTTTGTAACTGAAAACTTGTACCTGTAAATCCCCTTCACCTATTTGTCCATCCCCTCTAGCAACTACTAGTTTCTTCTTTGTATTTATAGGTCTGTCTTCATGCTATGTTGTTCATTTGGATATATGTTAAATTATAATGTATATATACGGTATATGTGTGTAGACATATATTGTATATATTCCTTCTCCATCCGTCTATTAGTTGACACTCAAGCTTCTTCCATATCTTGGCTATTATCAGTAATGCTGCAATGAACATTGGGATGCATATATCTTTTCAAATTAGTGTTTTTGTTTTCTTCAGATAAAAACCCAGAAATGGAATTGCTGGATAATATGGTAGTTCTATTTTCATTTTTTTGAGGAAACATAGTTTTCCATAGAGGCTGTACCAAAGTACATTCCCAAAAATAGTACACAAAGATTCCCTTTTCTCCTCATTCTTGTTAACATTGTCTATTTCTTGTCTCTTTGATGGCAGCCATTCTGACAGGTTTGAGGAGACATCTCATACCTCGTTTTAATCCACTATTTATTGGGTCTCAGCTGCACTGATAGTTCTTTAAAACAGTCACTGTATTTTTCATCATTGTCCTTTTAGGATCATTCACATTGTCTAGTACATGTTCATAAATATTTGAATAAAGATAAAACAAATAAAATGCACTAAAAGTTGTATGATTTTATGTGGGTCATAAGAGATAACCAAGATGTGCACATTTATCAAGGCTTACATTTATTTCAGCCAACTTTCTTCATTTCTTGCTATGTATCTGACATCTTAGTAGATGGGCTCCATAAACAATGAAAAGGAGCTTTATAGTTATAATATATGAAAATCAGAATACATGTTTCAAAAAAGAGATGAAACTCAAGAATCAGGCGTATGAAAATGAGACCCAACTTTGAGCCTGTCTAGCATAGGAATGGAACAAGGTCCTCTTTGGAAAGAAGGAAAGAAAACTTTGTGAATGAAAGCAGGAAAAATACATTTGGGGTTGATCAGAAAGGGCTCTAAATGCCAGTCTAAGGAATTTTGATTGTCAGCAAATTTCTGAGCAAAAGAATAAGAGGGGAAGCACACTTCACAGGCCCTTGCCAGGCACCCACTCCCAAGTTCAACCATTGTCTAAGATGGCTTGCTTACACAACTTGGAAGCGGATGATACTGTGGGGAAGGTCTCTATGGGTTCTCTTTCCTTGATTGGGTAAGCTGACCTATATTCTCCTTCCACCTGCTGGTTACTGTTGAACCACCTGGAATTCAGCTCAGACCTGGTACTTAAATGTGAAATAAGTCAGAGAAAAACAAATAAATAAGGTGAAACAAACCACCCTTCTCTCAAAACAGAAATCCTTCCCAGTCTGGCAATCTCTGCCTCCTCACTGCCTCCCTTCCTCTCCGTTTCCTTTCTCCTGTCGAGAAGGGTTTAATGGACTATTAGAGAAACAATGGACCCAGTGGTGGATCCAACCTTCACGGGGCTTGGGCTACCCAAACACTTGTACAAATATACCATTGCAAATTTCGATGAGGGCCATGAAGGAAAAGTGTTGGGTAGTAAGTATGGATATAACAAGGTAATCTAATCTCTTCTCAGAAGTCAGGGATATCTTTACTAGGAAAGTGTTACTTAAACCTCAGCACTAAATACAAACATCATTTACATGTGTGTGCTCATGCATGCACGTGTGTGTGAGGAGGGCAGTAACATTCCTAGAACAGGACAATAGTGTGTAAACACATCCTTAGGCATGAGGAAAGATGGTTCTCGAACACTTAACAGAATCAGATCACATTCAACAAACGTTTGTGCTGTGTGCTAGGACTTTCAAGCAATAAGAAGAAGGCAATGCAAATTTCTGATCTTAAGAAAAGTACAATGAGAATCATAAATGATAAGAGAAATTGAGATGTAACAAAGTCATGTAAAATAATAACAAATTTGACTTACTGTGCATTTGCCACATCCCAGATAGCTCTGTAAGCATATTATTCCAATGCAGTATTTCATTTTCATCGTAATTCTATGAAAGAAATTATTTTTAATTCCAACACTATAGATGAGAACATCAAGGCTCAGAGATAATTAAGTGTATGCTGTCTAAGTTGGCAGTAAATGGTAAAGATCAGACTCAATCATAGAAATATTTGAGTTCAAAGTTGCTATCAGAAGCATGAAACATATTCTTCCAATAAATAGTTAAGATTTATGGTGTGCAAGGCATACTGGTTCTAAACATTACCCTCAAGAAGCTGACATTATAGGTTCTAGTGTAGGAGACACACAATAAGGCAAAACGTGTGTGCTAAGTTGTTTCAGTCAAGCCTGACTCTTTGGGACCCCATGGACTGTAGCCTGCCAGGCTCCTTTGTCCATGGGATTCTCCAGACAAGAATACTAGAGCAGATTACCATGCCCTCTTCCAGGGGATCTTCCTGACTGAGGGGTCGAACCTGTGTCTCTTATGCCTCCTGCATTGGCAGGCAGATTCTTTACTACATTATTTTAATCAGTTTAAGTATGATTTAAATATAATAAAATGGGCCAATATTAAGTTTAAGATTAGGTAAGTTCTGAGAAAGAAATATAGTCATGTAACTACTGCTCTCTTGATGATTAGAACATTTCCATTGCTCCAGAAAGTAACTACATGTCTCTTTCAAATCAATCTCATACTCTACCCGTGACTCCTAGCAACCAGTGACCTGTTATTTGTCACTAAAGCTTTGCTTTTTTTTGTAATTTAATAAAAATAGAATCACATGATGTGTAGTCTGTTTTTATCTAGCTTCTTTTGTTTAGCATAATATTTTGAGATTTATTCCATGTTGTTGCATGTACCACTAACATCTTCCTTTTCACTGTTGAGTGTTATCTTATTGAATCAATGCACCACAATTTGTTTCTCCATTCACCAGTTAATGGACATTTGGTTTATATCCAGTTTTCACTTATTAAGACTAGAGCTGCTACAAACAGACAAATATTTGTATGGACATATGTTTTTATTTCTCTTTAGTAAATACTGAGGAGTGAGATTTTGGGGTTGATAATTAGAGTATATTTTACTATACAAGAAGCGTGCCAAGCAGACCTTCATCCACCAACCAAATCCTTCCCATATCTTCAACCTCTTTTCTCTGTTCCTGTCATTTCCTTCCTTTAGTGTAGACTATATAACAAAAGGGGGATGTATCAATAGAAAATTCCATTTGCTTCCATCGCTCTCTTCCTGTTGCTCAGAAACTCAGGCTCCTTCTGAAGTTCACTCCGTCAAACCACTCCACTTCCTACAACACACCTAAGCTGCTCTCAGCTCACATGCTCCTGAGCAAGCTCCTACTTCACTGAAGGTAGAAATGTCTGTACCCCTCTCTTCTCTATCACTATTCTTTTCACCATATATTTTTTGCTCAATAAATACTTATAGAGGACTTATTTTGTGTCAGGCACAGCTCTGGCTATTTGTTCAGCTCAGTCATGTCTGACTGTTTGAAACCCCATAAACTGCAGCACACCAGGCTTCCTCATCCTTCACCATCTCCTGGAGCTTACTCAAACTCATGTCCATTGAATCAGTGATGCCATCCAACCATCTCATCCTCTGTTGTCCCCTTCTCCTTCTGCCTTCAATCTTTCCCAGCTTTAGGATCTTTACTAATGAGTTAGCTCTTCCCATCATGTGGCCAAAGTATTGGGGTTTCAGCTTTAGCATCAGTCCTTCCAATGTGTGTTCAGGGTTGATTTCCTTAGGATTGACTGGTTTGATCTCTTTGCAGTCTAAGGGACTCTCAAGAGTCTTTTCCAATACCACAGTTCAAAAGCATCAATTCTTCAGTGCTCAGCCTTCTTTATGGTCCAACTCTCACATCCAAACACAACTACTGGAAAAACCAAAGCTTTGACTATATGAACCTTTGGTAGCAAAGTAATGTCTCTGCTTTTTAATGTACTGTCTAGGTTTGTCATAGTTTTTCTTCCAAGGAGCAAAGTTTTTTTTTTTTTTTAATTTCATGGCTGCAGTCTCCATCTGTAGTAATTTTGGAGCCCAGAATAACAAAGTCTGTTAGTGTTTCCATTGTTTCCCCATAGTTTGCCATGAAGTGATACCATGATACCATGACCAGATACCATGAACTTAGTTTTTTGAATGTTGAGTTTTAAGCCAGCTTTCTCACTCTCCTCTTTCACCTTCATCAAGAAACTCTGTAGTTCCCCTTTGTTTTCTGCCACAAGGGTGGTATCATCTGTATATCTGAGGTTATTGATATTCTCCCAGGAATCTTGATTCCAGTTTGTGCTCTGGCTATTGGGAATATACAAAATAGGCAAGTAAATAGCAATAGACACAAAGAAGATCAAAATCCTAGCATGCATTCTATTGAGGAGATAGATACATACACTCTCAAACATATGTACATACATGCTATACTTTTCTGAGAAAAGCAAAGCTGAAAGGGGGGTTGGCAGCTCGTTGAGAGGTGAGAAGGAAAATTGGTTTGACCTTTAATAGTATATTAAAGAAAGGTGCCAAGAAGGTGACAGGTGAGTGAGATGACAGGTGACAGAGAAGGTCCTGCAAATGTGTGCAGAAAAAGACTTTGCACACAGAAAAAAATGTGTGTAGAATCAACCACAGATATAAAATTCTTGAGTCGAGAATAATCCTGGGACATTCAAGAAAGAGTGAGAAGGCCAGTGTGCCTGGAACAGAGCAAGTTAAAGGGATGCAAAAATGAGGTCAGAGAGCTGAGGGTGGGATGCAATCAGTAGGTCACGGTAAGGATTGAGAAGTTAGTTTAGATGGGATGTAAAGCCACTGTTGGGTTTTGAGCAGAGGACTTACATGATCAGTCTTATATTTGTAAAGGTTTACTCCAGCCACCATGCTGAGATTACAAGATAACAGACCAGTTGGCAAGTTAATGCAATAATTTGGGAGACAGATAATTCAGGTGATAGTGACTGGAGTCTGTGTATATTTTTAAGATAGAGCCATGAGAATTAATTAAACATAGGGTATAAGGTTGAAAAAAGTCATATATGCTCCAAGGTTCTCCTTATGGAGAAGTATGGAGACACCATTAACTGAAATGGAGAAAACTGCAAGAGGGACATATTAATATTGGGGGTGGGGTGAAATTGGGAACCCAATTTTAGATGGCTTTTCATGTCTAGGTGTAACACTCTGATCTCCCAGTTTCATGTCACCCTCACCCAAGGAATCTTGCCCTCTGCTTTTTTGTTGTTGTTATTTAAACACTAAGTGGTGCCCTACTCTTTTGGGACCCCATGGGCTATAGACCACCAGGCTCCTCTGTCCATGGGGTTTCCCAGGCAAGAATACTGCAGTGGGTTGCCATTTCTTTCTCCAAAGAATCTTCCTGACCCAGGTATTGAACCCACATCTCCTTACCCAGGTATTGAACCCATGTCTCCTTAGCAGATTCCTTACTGCTAAGCCACCAGGGAAGCCCCATCCTCTGTGTTTATCCCTAGGACGTGGTCCTCATGGTCATTTTCTGGATTGTGTCATCACAAATCTTCAAAGGGTTGATTTCAAGCATCCTACTCTCTGGTTACCACCTTGTCGTCTCCAACCCACATTGTCATGTTCTACTTCCCCTTCTCTCTCACCTCATTGAGAAATTTGTTCCATCGACCTAACCACAGTGTTGCTATTGTCCGGCACAGCTCTTAAAATTTCCAGTCTTCCTTAGTCACCTTAGATGCATGCATGATCCATTATTGTACTGATACCACTGTCTGTTCATTTCACTCTCTTTCTCCTTCTTCTGTCCTATTCCACATCAAAAAACTCTGGTCCTGTTAAATTCCAATTTCCCCACTATTCTGTTACTATACTTGAATATAGCTGGCGGAAAAATTACAAGTGTGCTGAGTAGTCTAACTTTAAACTATGATCATAAGTATCTGAGAGCCTCTCAACCCTGCTTAACAACCCTAATTGATGCTGTTGATAAAGTTGCTTGTTCTCTCTTTGAGATGACCATTTTATATCTTCTCAGGTCTCTTCCAAGACATTATTAATTCTCCCTTTCCCCTATTTTTAGCTGATGGTCTTTTTATTAAAATGAGAAAACAGAAGCAGCTGTGGACTTCCTTGTCTCTGTAAACCGTGTCTATATTTATATCTGTACTTTTTTACTTGCCTCTAATTAACATAGAGCATCTCTGTTCCCACCTGAAGCCAAGTCTCTGAAGTGCACTCCTCATCCTCTCATCTATTTTTGTTCTTACAGTTATATTTTATCCCACCTGAATCTCTATCCTTTACTAGACTTTTCCTGACATCATTCAAGCATACCATAATTAAAATAAAAAACTTCTAAAAATGTTCCCTCTTAACCTATATTTCCATTTAGCTATTTCTCTATTTCCCTTTAACACTTTTTGATTAAAAACTTTCCCACCAAGCTTCTGAAACCAACTGTTTTCGAGATCATTAACAACCCCCATCTTGCCAACCTCAGTGGCCAATTTCCTTATTCACCTTACTCAAAATATTCACAGCATTTGACACTGTTGGTTTTCCATCTCTATTTAAAAATTTCCTTCACTTCCTCCCTCATTGGCAAAAACTTCTGAGTCTCCTTTGCGGAGTTTACCTTGAAGGACTTCAGGGCACAATCCTCAGGCCTCTTCTCTCTCTAATGGTTCCCTTGCTGATCGTATTCTACTCCCATAGTTGCAAATATCACCTGTTTTCTGAGTGTTCCCAAGCACCACAATTACATGTTCAGTTTCCTACTAAGAGTCTCTAACTGAATGTCTAATGGGTGTCTCAGTCTGAACAAGGTCATAACAGAACTCTTGATTTCTAGCCAAAACTGTCATTCCCCAACCCCACAAACTCAGACCGGCTTTTGCCCCAGATTTTCTTTAATAAATGGCACCATTACCCATTCAGTTGCTTCATTAGCTTCCTAGGACTGCCCTGACAAAGCACCATGGCTGAGTGGCTTAAACCATAGGAATGTAACAGTTCTGGAGGCCATAAATTTGAGATCAAGTTGTCAATAGATCTGGTTCCTCCTGAGGCTTCTCCTCTTGGCTCTCAGGTAATTGCCTTCTTGTAGTATCTTCACATGTTTGTCTCTGCATGTATATGGCTATAACCTTTCTTTGTGTCCAAATTTCCTCTTTTTATAAGTCACACTGGATTCGGATCTACCCTAAAGAACTCATTTTAACTTAATCATATCTATAAAGATATTATCTCCAACTATGGTTACATTTTGAGATACTGGAGTTAGGACTTCAACATATGAATTTGGAAGAGAGCAATTAAATCCATGATTCCTTTTCTTTAATTGAAGTAGAGTTGTTTTACAATATTTTATTAGCTTCAGGTGTATGACACAGTGGTTCAGTATTTTTATAGATTATATTCCATTAAAGGCTGTTACATAAGAGTGGCTGTAATTTTCTGTGCTGTACAATATATCTTCTTTACTTATTTATTTTATGCATGGTAGTTTGTATTTCTTAATCTCATACCCTTATCGGGCCCTTCCCCCTTTCCCTTTTCTTGCTGGTAACCAAGTTTGCTTGGTTTGCTTCCTATGTCTGTAAGTCAGTTTCTGTTTTGCTCAGAACACGTATTTGTGAATCAGACACAGAATGCCAGAAAATTACAACAGAAACAACTTATTCTCTCACGTATCTTTCCTCCAATTCACCACATCCCTGGAAAGAAAGGGAGAGTAGAATATAGATAACACTAGCTTACAGTTCAGAAGAGACTAAATGCTAATATTTAGAAACTGGGAGAGAGGCAGAGAATTCTCTCTTACAGTCCTTATACCATAGATAATATACTGTGTGTTGTGAATCATTTCATTCAATTCTTACAATAACTGGTAAATAGTATCCCTACTTGACAAAAGGGAAGTCCACCATGTTGCAGTCCAGGGGGTCGCAAAGAGTCAGACATGACTTATCGACTAAACAACAACAATTCAGCAAATAAGGAGACTGAAATAGATATCCTCTATCTATACCCATTGCCAACATAAAGGAAGAGATTTAATTTACTTCTATTTTTGCCTGACTCTAAAGCCTGTTTAATGTGTATAACCTTGTGATGACTTTCATGTTCTAGAAAAGAAATGTAGAAACCACAGTCTCTGGCCTTTAGTTTTTTACAGTCTAGCTAGTAAGACAAGGCATGTACTAAACCAAAGATGAATTTAAAGTCCCATATCAACCAGACCAAGTTTAAACTTCCTTGATAATTGAGACTTTATCTCACTCACCAATAAGGCATCAGCATGTAGTAAAATGCCAGAACCAAGAGTATACTCCGTGTGTATCTGCCGAATGAGTAAGTGGATGAAGGCATGAACAAACAGCAGCATGTTGGATATTATTCGTTCAGCAAGCGATTTCCTGAGCGCTTACTGTATACCGAGTTATATATCAAGTACTGTTTACTGCTAGGGCACTTGACAGTAGTAAACAGAGCCAATCTTATCTAAATTCTATGGCAAAGACAGGCATCAGTGAAGGAAAATAAACATGCCCTAAAAGACGACTGACCTACAGAATGGCTTAGAGGAGGGCAAGATCCCCATGAGTAACCTGCATAAGAATGCACAGAGCCTTACTTGTGAAAATAAGATGCCACTATTTTCTGAGAACTGTGGAAAACCACTATTAAAAGAGCTAATACTTACGGAATGTTCACATCTTAGGAGGCATTGTTTGAAGAGGGTGCACACATAAATGCATTTATTTCTCACTCTGTTTCCAGGATCTGAATACTGCTATTTTTCTTTTTTCAGTTGCCAATTCAGGTCCGACTCTTCACAACCCCGTGGACTGCATTACACCAGGCTTCCCTGTCCCTCACCATCTCCCGGAGTTTGCCCAAGTTCATGTCCATTGAATTGGTGATGCCATCCAACTGTGGCATCACCCTCCTCTCCTTCTGCCTTCACTCTATTATCCCCATTTTATAGATGAGGAAACTGAGGCAGCGTGCTAAATGACACAAAGCCAGCTGATAAAGCCAGGGTTTGAGTTCAGGGAGGTTAGTTCCAGAGCTCTTACTCTTATAGAATGCAATATTCAACCTCTAGATATGAAGAAATAAAGAAAAGATTCTATGAAACCAAATATGGCAAAATGTTAAGAATTCCTGAATCTAGGCAATGGGTTTATGGGTGATCAATGCACTTTTTTTTTCAATATTTATGCATATTCAAACATTTTCATGATAAAACAGTTGAGGAAAAATATAGTTGTTGATGACTTTGCAATAATGTGTTTAAAGATCCAGGACAGGCAGAGAGACAGACAGACACACACACACATTTACAGTTCAGTAAGGAAAATAAGTGCTAAGTTCCTAAGGCAGAGAAGCAATTGCCTCTAGGCAGGCCCATATCTACCCCGCTCTCAGTCTCTGATCTCCGTAAGGGTAGGAACCGTGCCCTGTGACCACAGCATCATAGCACCCCGTGCTGGATCCAGAACATGGTTAATGCTTAGTGAACACTCAGTGAGCAAATGCATGAAAGGGTGGGGATGGGAGGTACAGTCCACTGTAGGATAAGGAGATGGCTAAACTATAGCACATCCGTTTCTTAGGGGCTGTATTAAAGCAGCACAAGCTGAGTGACTTGAAGAGCAAAAATGGACGGTCTCATAGTTCTGGAAGCTACGTGTCCAAAATCAGAGAGTTGGCAGGGCCATGCTTTTTCTGAAAGCTATAGTAAGTAGGTCCTTTCCCCTTGCTTCCTGGGGTGGCTGCCACTCCTTATCAATCTGTGTTTTGCTGCTGGATCACTCCAGTCTCTGCTTGCATCATCACATCGCATGGCATTCTCCTGGTATGTTTCCCTCCCCTCTTCTTTAGGATGAACTTAGCTTACCGAATTTCATCTGAAACAACCCCATTTCCAAATAAGATCCTGAGGATTAGAACTTAAACGTGTGTTTTGAGGTGGCACAATTCAAAACACACAGAGATATTGGGAGAGAAGGATGGGTTAGAACATCGATCCTAGAACACTCTATCTCTCCAAAATGTCCAGAAGGGCACAAATCCAACCAGAATGTTCCAGCGCTTAAGATGGAGAACGGACATGATGTATATTCACTGACAATCCTGACATTGTAAGGAGTTTTACAGCCTCTGCCAGTCGAATGCCAGCAACAGCTGGCTACCCCCAGCGCCAAGTCAGCTCTTCCTAAACAGCTTATGACTGGCTTCTCAGCGGCTGTTTATGTTTTCAGAATATTAAGCAGCGTTTAGTCACTTTCTCAGGGAGGGCTTCTCGTGGCAGTTTCTAAAAATGTGCTGAGTGTGCTTCCAAAGAGAAAAGGCGCCGGAGGGCCTTTGGTGGGGCGTGCTGAGCCTTGTAATCACAAACAGATGACGGAGCTTCTTGGCTCTGCTTCCAGCTAGCGAGGGCCCTGAGCACCAACTCACAATCAGCCTGGTATAATCATCCTGGTTTACCTTACAGAAATGTCAAAAATTGTCATGGACTCTTCAGTGTACCGAGTCCCTGACTCTCCAGGGAACTCAATTTTCTGATCTTACCAGGGACTCAGTCTTCCTAGCTTTGTGATCATATGAAGCCTGACATGGCCTCAAGGGACTAATAAAGAGAGCATACCCACCCCCCTAGAAGATCATGCCCTGAAACAAACCAGGACTTTGGCCCCACACCTCCGTGTAATCAACCAGCACCTGTGAGCTCGTCTTTCTCCTAGGGTTCTTAGAGTGCAAGCAACAGACTCTTACTACAGTAAGTCCCCTACATATGAACGCTCAAGTAGAGAGCTTTCAAAGATGCAAACATGTATTCCATCAATGTCAGGAAAGGAAAAGTGAAGTGGCTCAGTCGTGTCTGACTCTTTGCAACCCCATGGACTACCAGACTCCTCCATCCATGGGATTTTCCAGGCAAGCGTACTGGAGTGGGTTACCATTTCCTTCTCCATCAACATCAGGCGTGATCACAGCTTGCCCTCCATGTCCTATTGCTGATGTGATGATCCTTCAGCTCTACCATCTCCTGCCTCCTCTCTCTTCTCCATTCAATAACTCCTTTTGCCTGTTCACTGGATACCAGCCCCTGGATGGCAGTTGTTGTCCTGCACTACTGTACTTTCCAAGGCACTGAATCATAAGATTTAAAATGTTTTCTTTACTTTTGTATTTGGTTTTTCTGTTTTCAGTTCAGTTCAGTCTCTCGGTCGTGTCCGACTCCTTGGGTCATATGTGTCCGACTCCTTGGGTCATATGTATCCACTCCCATGCCATCTGAAGAGCTCACCAGCCCACTCAGCTCTCAAGGACCATTTATTTCTTTTATTTTTTTAATTATAAAACTAATGGATCATGGTTGTTTTTCAATCATTCAGTCATCTCTCACTTTTTGTGACCCCATGGACTACAGCACATCAGGCTTCCTTGTCCTTCACCATCTCCCAGAGCTTGCTCAAACTCATCCCATTGAGTCAATGATGTCATCCATCCATCTCGACCACTGTCATCCCCTTCTCTGCTTTCAATCATTCCCAGCATCAGGGTCTTTTCCAGTGAGTCAGTTCTTTGCATCAGGTGGCCAAAGTATTGGAGTTTCAGCTTCAGCATCAGTCCTTCCAATGAATATTCAGGACTGATTTCCTTTAGGATTGACTGGTTTGATCCCTAGCAGTCCAAGGGACTCTCACAGTTTAAAAGCATCAATGCTTCAGTGTTCAGCTTTAAAAGTATCTTAAACCTTTTACAGTAGAGTACTGTACAGTTGATTGTGTAGTTGGGAACCTAGGCTGACTTTGTTGGATGTACAGCAAATAAACTTCAATGAGCAAATTGGATGTACAAGAATGCTATCAGAATGGAACTTGTTCATGTGTAGGACACTTACTGTAGTTCAAACAAAGGGAGAAAAATGTCTATTGAATGGATGCTGAGTATTCTGTGGGAACTTGGGAAGCTTGAAGAACCTTAGACCTCAGGAGGGCAGGAACAGGGAACATAGTTAGGGACAAAGCAACAGGAGAGCTCTCCTTAAGTATCCTTATCGTGGATGGATCCTAGAGCCCTGGGTGCCTGGGGGTCTCTGGTCAAGATATAAATTTGTAACCTAACTGGTCTCATCTCCCCTCCTGGGTAAAGCACAATATGGGGAGGGGAGGCACTCTTCAAATGAAAGAGGGCTTCAGAAGACGGGAGAGGAAGCTGTGTGCTGAGCAGAGAGCAGCAGCAGCTCCCACGGGTGGACTGACGCAGACGTGTGCCGGACTCATCACATCCGGCCCAAAGGCAGGTCTACCACAGCCCACTTTCTCTGGGTCACGTTCTGGCTTTCCGGCAAGGTCACTGGGCAAGGTCAGTGGGTCCTAGGTCT